>NC_136656.1:15905345-16166156 GCF_949748355.1 Melanostigma gelatinosum
TGTTGAACTCCGTTTGACTGACCAGTGGTTCTGGTAAAGTTTTCGGTTGCCTTTAGTATTTTCTGTGACTGAGCCCAGAGTGTAACAACATGGCAGCCTTTAGTGAGCAGCTTCCTGGACTGTCTCTTGACTGTGTCATTGAGCTCAGTTCTCAGCATGTTGTAGAAAGCCACTGATAACAGAGTCAACCCAACATTGAGGAAGGTGTGGAGCACGCTGTGGATTACAGGGACCTACCTCGGCCTCGCCTTGTTGAGAAGAGGATTACACCATCCAGGTTGCTGAAGTCAGTCTGGCTAGAGGGCTTTAGAGCAGCACCCCTATCCTCTGCTACTGCTTTCTGTGCTCTGGTAATTATGACCATCTGTTCATAACAACCCGGGTCCAGGCCCTGTGGGATGAGAAGGCCTTGAACACACACGCACGGCACCTGGCGCTGGAGCAACCCGACCCTTATGCCGTGTTCACACCGGTCGCGTTGATTTTTTGACGCGCGTCGAGATTACATACAAAGTCTATGCACAGACGCGATGAGACTGGCGCGCCGCGATTTTGCGATGGCGCGTTGGACGCGTTATTGCAGTGCGGTGGACGCGTTGGACGCCGCAAAATTGCCAACGCGCGAGTTGAAATTTTTCAACTTCAGCGACATAATCGCGTGACGCTGTGGCGTGATGGCCTATCAGCGTTGAGTTGCTCCCCCTGTCATCACTGGCTTCCTGCCGTTGTTGAATCAGGAAATAAATCCTGTAGCCGTCTGTGTTCACCCAGAGCTCTACGATACCTCATATCAATAGAGACCGGACCAAACTATGTGTATTCATGTGTGTGTGTGTGAACCATACGGTACAAACAATGAATAGACGCTGCCGTATTTACGTCTACGTGACGTTATTGAGTGCTGGTGGAGTTGCTACGATGTTAGCATAGCCTAGCACCGATCCATCAGAGCTCCATTGAGAAGACAAGTAACCTACAAATCGGCATCATTACGTAGTTATTTCGGAGTCCCTTTTTGTCGGTTTATTGCCGTTGAATCACAGCCAAATCAGTTTATTTAGTGTTCCTACAGCTGTAGTAAACAGCGACCGGTGGCTTGCTAGACACAGTGAATACAGCTCGATACAATCCACGGAGCTCCTCTGAACAATATTATCAACCAGACATGACGGCGTTTGGCATTCCGATGTTTGAGGGACTTCCACAACACGTACAAAGCAGCAATTGTCCTTATTCCTTTCACGGTTGACAGCGGAAATAAATGGCGGCCATGTGAACGGCTTCCAGGACGATAAACCACGGCCCCTCTCCGGCGCTACGAGATTTTGCGGCGTCTGGTGTGAACACGACCGGCGGCGCGTTGGACGCGATTGTGCAGTGCGTTGGACGCTTTTTTGCAGTGCGTCAAAAAATCAACGCGACCGGTGTGAACGCAGCATAATGACTACGGAGGGGATGAACACATCCCATAGCGGAGTTTATCCAAGCGCAGGTTCTGTGATAAACTAATGATCCAGCTTGGCAAGTCAGTGGAAGAACAAGTTGGGCTTAAAGGGGCAACAGCTGCTTACACTGTACAGTTTACTCTTCATGTGTATTACTCATGGAGATAGTTGTTTATTGTCATCTGTGGCTCTGGAGGAGCTTTGTCTTACAAAATCACACTGATGATGTCATAGTGATGTCATTGGGGAAAGTGGGAAACCTGCGTTAGAAACTGGCGAGTTTGAAGATTTGGGAATATATCTTGCAAGTGGGGTGTAATGATACTATTGGTGTGCATTGTGGGAAGTGTAGGATCCAGAACTTTGGAGCTTGAGCCATTAGAGTTCGGTCGATTTTCAGTTTTGCTGCTCTGTTGATTTGAACTGAAAAATGATGAATGAACAAATCAATCAAAAATAATACCGATAATCATGTCAAGTCAAAATAGGAAGGTCTTTTACAAGAACCAGTTACTGTTGGCACAGGCTTGTCACTGGACATTGTATTGTGAAGTAGACTTTGAATTTTGGATGTTAATTAAAAACAGGAAAAGTCATAAATTCCAGAGGGATGTCATCAAGAAATGTCCAAATGGAATGTGTTCATCTTCTCCATCCGCCTTGGCTTCACCTCTAAAGTGACCAAGGCAGCTGCTGACTGTCACACTGCCTCATCCTGACTCATCCGTTATTCATTCCTCTGTGTGTGTGTGTGTGTGTGTGTGTGTGTGTGTGTGTCCGTCCGCCTTGCTGATTCACCAAACTGTCCTGATGGCTGTGAGATATGGTCTCTCCATGAGTCTTTACTACTCCTCGTGTTAAGCGAGGGACGTGTGTGGCATGTGATGCATTACTAGCTCACCATAAGCTCTTTAGAGGCAGACATAATGTTTCTGAAGATAATGATCAAATATTGTGAAAACTAGGTTCAGTTTGATATTTAGTGACGCCGTAGATGTGATTTATTCTTCTCCTGCTGACACACAGCAGCAGCGGGTGTCTCTAGTCAGGGAGAGGGCAAGAGGTTGAGGGACAAAGAGCATTACAGTACATCCAGCTCATGGCTAATAAGCTGTTGGTGGTTAGCCTGGGATACCAAACAGGATAACACTGTTGAAGATAGGACAGGAGACAATTTGCAATTGCAGTATTTTTTTCTTGAAACAATGAATCTGAGGTAGATGACGGCCTCCGTCGGAGCGCTGCGCTCTGTTGACACGGAACACACCGATCCAGGATGCTTCGATGGAGCCGGGTCTCTGCTTGATGTAGGCCCAACAGTGTCTGATGTATTATTGCTGGGCTAGCAGAGTACGATTTCATCCCGACCCACGTCCTGTGAGCGGACATCAGCAGGAGCAGGCTGGGTAGTGGAACAGCCTTCGGTCCAAGCTGGGCCAGCCCACCCCTAACCCCCTCCCTGTGTCCCGGGGCGGTCAGACTGTCCTCGTGGATCTTGGTACGACTGGAGTGTAGATAGGTTTTTGATGCTTTGTGTTTCCACTGGTGGAGTCTATAGTAAGGCTAAAGATGAGAGAGGCTTAACCTTCTCGATATCTAAAGTTTGTAAGAGCTTATAACAAGGGTTGGGTACCGAAAACCGGTGCCGGTATGGTACCGGTTCCTATACGACCGGTATCTACCGGACCGAAATGCAACGCAGATTTCGGTGCTTCCTTTCGGTGCCTGCGCCGATTGAAATACTTTTTTTACACTACTCTGATGACTCCGTCCTAGGTTAGCTCGTCCTAGGACCGATGCTAACGATAGCATCGGTCCTCCGCTCCTCACTCATCATATTATTACAACCGGACGAGCCGTGGGTGCTTAGAAACAAACCCCTCCATCATTCTGACGAAGCTTCGGCCATGATTTATAGAAAAGAACGAGATCTGTCATACGGCTGGCAGGCTACTGACTTCCTCCATCGACATCCGGCACAACACAGGCACGCGGAACTTTCTTCTTCTTTTTCTAGGTGTAGGCAAACGGCGCATTAGCGCCACCAACTGGTTAAATAAAATAAAATAAGTCAGGAGAGGTCTTATTTTGCAAGAGAAGGCAAATATGCTCATATTTCTGCAAAATAATTGTTGAAGTCTGAAGCTGTAGTGTGTGTACAGTGTGTGTGTGTTTTGTATTTATTTTATCTATATTTAAGTATACTGTAAACTGTTAACAGTTAATATGTTGTTCATAGTTTGAAGTTAAAAAGTTTGAAGCTGTAGTTTGAAGCCAAGTGTTTTGTATTTATTTATATTTATAGTATACTTAACAGTTAATATATTGTTCAATTTGAAGAAAAAGGTATCTGTTCAGGCACCGTTTAGGCACCGATATCGTTTTAGCACCGGTATCGGAAAAAACCCAAATACTACATCCCACCCATCCTACCCATCCCTACTTATAACAGGCTACTGAGTATAACCGGGGCTGGACAATATGACATGTGCTTTGAGTCGAGGGCTTCAACGAACATTTATCTTTCCTATCTGTATTCAAGAATGTGGTCTTTAAATTGTAATCATCACTCCAGATTTTGTAATGCTTTCCCTCAAAACTCTGTCGTTGCACTCACATAGCTCTGCTTGCGCTAGTATTTGCTCTGCTTCTGCCCAAACTCAGCCACACTATGCAGTCTTTGCATCGCCTCTTCTCACAGGGCAGGTGGACTGTGTTGTCCTTTCTAATCAGGTGGCACAAGGCTGAGACACCCTCTCTTATTTCCCTCAGGAAACCAGTGGTGTCATCAACGGTACAATTACAAAATGTCTGATATTCCAGAATGTTAATAAGTGACATTTGATTCCCTTTGTAATGTAATCAAACGGTGTAAACATGGCGTCAGAGTGGCCTAGTCTTATGTTCGTCTATAACAGTTGAATGCACACAGATCACGTTTAACCTGTTGAAGGAATCTTTCCTCAATATTGAACCATGAGTCAACTTCAGATCATGACCTCATGTGTCACATGTCCATGGAAAAGGAAGTGTCAACAGGATGTCCTGCTCATGTGATCAGTTGTGTTCATATCAAAGTAGAAAACCCCCTTCCACTTTTAAACAGCAAAACATGGATTTTATTTGACTGCCTAGATAAATGGAGATAAATAAATCCAGTATTTCTAATGTCCAGTACTGTAGCTGACTCCTGAGGAGCATCTCTCTGTAGCTGCTAAAGCTTCTCTCTTGTTATGTTCCCCTCAGGTGTTTAGTGCTGCACAGGTAGCATACAGGCAGCCTGTCTGAGCTTGTTGGATGAGAACTGGTTGTCCATGGGGAGGGTTGATAATAACGGTGACGCTCTGTCTGCATCATCGATGTGCAGGTAGGAGAATAAGAACACGAAGCTGAAAGCTGTGTTGAGCTCCAGCAATCTCTGACAGACATGTACTCGTGGTCAGTTGAATTGAATATTATCCATTTCATCTGAGAGCAGCCACAACAATCAGGGTCAATTAATTAGAAGTTCAGCCAACCAATCAGCCCAAAGTTCACTTCAAATGTCAATAATTAGGATAAACAAATCATGAATGAATTTAGATGCAGCTCATTTAATATCTGAGTGAGTCATAGTGGGCAGGCTGTTACACACTGTTATATGCTGGTTGAACTGGGATAAGACGAGGCTGTGGAGGCCCAGCAGTGTTTATGATAACATCAGCCCCCCTTCTTCTTCACTGGAGCAGCTTCCCTCAGGAAGGTCAAAGGTTCACACACACGCACACACGCACACAAAGAAGGAGACTTTGCTCGCCTCCCCCAGAGTGTTTCCCGGTAGCTCAGAGCGGTGGAGGAGAACAAAGCCCAGCTATTGTATGTGGTGAGCACCTTGTGGAGTCACAAGTGAATACACACAGCTCACCCTCGGGACGTTGCTTTAATGATAAGGTTCACAAAGTATGGGTTTGAAACAATGATATTTGTGTTTCTGGACTGAAGCTGCAAATGCAATGAGCCCCAACATTCTGAATCATTAATATCTTGGAGCTTTTCAGAACAATAATACGTTTCCCAGTCGTGATTAGGTCATTTACAGGGTGTGACCTGGTAATTACTGTAGATCTGATGGCAGAGGCCTTGTTTACATGGAACTGTGATTATTGCATAGATGGTCTGTGTATGAGTCTAAAGAGTGTTTTCATTATCTATTAATATGCAGATCATTTACATCTTACATTTTTTAAATAAAATCACAGAAAACGTGTAAATGCCCTTTATCGTTTCCTAAAGCCCAACATGTGGTTAACACTTGTTTAAAATGTAAAGCTATTCAGTTTACTTTAATATTTGACCATGAAAAGTATTCGATGAGCTGGAAAGGGTGCAAGTTTGGCATTTTTTGCTTGACATATGACTTAAACATCTAATTCACTATTGCAGTATGTAATATAATTGATTGATTGGCAAAAATATTTAGTTCTAAGTCTGTAAAATCTATGACATGCAATACAATATTTGTCATTCTCTGTTTTGGCTTGGATGCCTCCAGGTTTGACATGCGTGGGAGCATTTGTTAAGGCCTCAGTATGTCCTGTCTGATAATATAACAGCATCTGATCCCAGCTGTCCAGCAGCACAACAGGGGGAGAGGATGTGTTCTAAGATTTCTGTGAGTTTATGAAACAATCTGACAGCCACGCCCACTTTAGCAGTGATTGGTCATCATGTGTGTGCTAATTGAAAGTAGGCGGGGTTTGAACTCCTTCCTTCTTTCTCTCTCTTTTTATTCGTCACACAGCTGCTATGGTCACTTTACTTATCTGAAGCCCAGTCCATCTCTGATTCTGTTTATTTGCTCCGGGAACGTCCGCTGTAACAATGCATGGTGGGTGAGTGAAGTGTACAGCACACAAAATAACACGGAGAAGAAGGCAGCCAGCAGTGTTACTTAATGATGCGTCAACAAGATGCAGGGAGGAATGCAAGCAGAGACTCTAAAAGTTCAAAAGCAATAAAGGAAGGATCCCTTTTCCGGCCACAGCAGATCCACACTGTGTCTCCTTTCCATGGATTCAAATTAGTTTTCTCATTTAGATTTAGACCCAGAAAAATAAGTCTACTTTAAAGAACTGTGATTGGGATCGGCACATCCCTCCTAGTAATGAACTACATATTGAGCTCTTACTTCATTAAAGCAGGACTGGTGGGGACTAGCAACAGCTCGTGTGAGAGCAGTTTGGGTTTGTTCAGTCGCAGAAGCAATGGAAATGTTGCTGCAATAAACTGACCTCCAGTCTCATACGAGCTCTGGGGATGTGAGAGACAAGAGCTTGTTGTTAAGAGAAGGAGGGGAGCTGGACGGCCAACAAACACATACACACCATACCACAACTGAGAAGGTTGGCAGCTGACTGAGAGAAATAATGAATGAGGAAAGGGTGTGTGTGGATATTTCCATACCATGTTCCTGTAAGATGGCTCCCTGTTTGCATCCTACCTGACTGGTTGATCCTACCAGGTGACATGGAGGGGGGCCGTGTCGGAACCACGCATGCTGACTACGGGGGTTCCACAAGGCTCAGTCCTGGGCCCCCTTTTCTTCTTGCTCTACACAACATCTCTGGGTTCTATTATTCGCTCGCATGACTTCTCTTACCATTGTTATGCCGATGACACCCAGCTGGTCTTGTCATTTCCCCCGGTGACACTCAAGTGGAGGCACGCATCGCTGCATGCTTGGCTGACATCTCGAAGTGGATGACACACCACCTCAAGCTCAACCTGGACAAAACCGAGCTACTGTTCCTCCCAGGTAAGGGTTGCCCGCACCGAGACCTGTCCATCACCATTGACGATACCGTGGTGACGCCAACTCGGACTGCGAGGAATCTGGGTGTGACCCTGGACGACCAACTGTCGTTCTCAGCAAACATTGCATCGGTTACACGCTCCTGCAGATTCCTGCTCCACAACATCAGGAGGATTCGAGTAGGGTTGAGTAGGGTTGGGTATCGTTTGGGTTTTTTCTTAAAACGTTACCGGTGCCGAAATGGTGCCTGAACCGATACTTTTTTCTTCAAATTGAACAATATATTAACTGTTTAAAGTATACTATAAATAAATACGAAACACTTTGCTTCAAACTTTTTAACTTCAAACTATGACCAACATATTAACCATTAACAGTTTACAGTATCCTTAAATAAATACAAAACACACACGCACACACTTACAGCTTCAAACTTCAGCAATTATTTAGCAGAAATATGAGCATATTTGCCTTCTCTGGCAAAATACGACAGCTCTCATGACTTATTTAATTTTACCAGTTGGTGGCGGTAAGGCGCCAATTCGTCGTTTGCCAACCGCCACTACACCATCGAAGAAGAAGCTTTCGCGTGCCTGTGGGCCTGGGCCTGTTGTGCTTATGAGCGGCAGCGCTAAGTACCCCGTTGTAAAAATACTCTGAGTGAGGAGCGGAGGACCGAGTCCTGCTGCCAGGACTGAGTCATCAGAGTAGTGTAAAAAAAGTATTTCAATCTGCTCAGGCACCGAAATCTGCGTTGCGTTTCGGTCCGGTAGACGTATATATATATTGGCACCGCTTTTCGGGACCCAACCCTACTGATGAGACGGCGCAGGTGCTAATCCAGGCTCTCGTCATCTCCCGTCTGAACTACTGCAACTCACTACTTGCCGGAGCGCCAGCGTCGACCTCTGGAGCTTGTCCAGAAAGCTGCAGCTCACCTGGTGTTCAATCGTCCCAAGTTCTCCCACACAACTTCCCTTCACCGTTCTCTACACTGGCTTCCCCCCCCCCGACCCGTCGTTCAGAGGTCCCTACGGCCGATCGACCCGGTCGCGGCTGTTTCCTGTCCTGACCCCAGTGGTGGAATGAACTCCTCACTGACGTCAGGACAACAGAGTCGCTGCCCATCTTTCGGCGCAGGCTGAAGACACCTCTTCAAGAAGGCCTACCCTTATGCCGTGTTCACACCAAACGCGGCGCGAATTCGCGTCAATTGAGCCGCAGGTCTCACCGGGGGACCATTTGTGTACATTCGCGCGAATCGCGCCGGAGAGGGGGCGGGGCTTATCGCCCTGAAAGCCGTTCAACTGTCCGCCATTAAACATGGAAAAAATAACCAATTTCTGCTTAGTACGTGTTGTGGAAGTCACAGATATCCCGGGAAACTAAACGCCGTCATGTCTGGTTCATAACATTGTTCAGAGGAGCTCCGTGGATTTCATCGAGCTGTATTCACTGTGTCTAGCAAGCCACACGTCGGCTGTTTACTACAGCTGTATGAACACAAAATAAACTGATTTGGCTGTGATTTAACGGCAATAAACCGACAAAAAGGGACTCCGAAATAACTACGTAATGATGCCGATTTGTACTTGTCTTCTCAATGGAGCTCTGATGGATCGGTGCTAGGCTATGCTAACATTGTAGCAGCTCCACCAACAGTCAGAATAACGTCATGTAGATGTAAATACGGCAGCGTCTATTCATTGTTTGTACCATATGGTTTACACACACATGTATACACATAGTTTGGTCCGGTCTCTGTTGATATGAGGTATCGTAGAGCTCTGGGTGAACACAGACGGCTACAGTATTTATTTCCTGATTCAACAACGGCAGGAAGTCAGTGATGACGGGGAGCAACTCAATGCTGATAGGCTATCGCGGCGGGGCGCACCGCGAATATTTCGCCGAAGTTGAAAAAGTTCAACTCACGCGTTTGGCGACTCATCGCGGCATCGCAAATTCGCGTCCGCCGCGCCATCGCAAATTCGCGCCGCGCCAGTCTCATCGCGTGTGCATAGACTTTGTATGTAATCTACTCGTGCGAATAATTCACGCCGCGTTTGGTGTGAACGCAGCATTAGCCTTCCACTCAGCATTTACTTAGCATCTATTGTATTCATACTACCTTATTGCACTTATTGTATTCATATTAGTTTGTGGCACTTATTGCATTTGTTTGTTTCTGCACTGTACGCTGGCTCTGGTTTATGCTCTTAGATGCTTGTTTGAAAAAAGGAGATGCACTTGTGACTTCTGGTCACTAGTAGTTCTCTCGAAAACCGATGTTGAATACACCTATTGTAAGTCGCTTTGGATAAAAGCGTCTGCTAAATGACTGTAATGTAATGGTTACAGACCTGATGTTGGCCTTTCGTCAAATATCCAACCTGTCTCATTTCCCACATTGTGTTATTTCACAGATTGAATTTAAAGGCTTGATTGTTTTCCATTAGGCTGTACACCCATTCTAAAAACGTTTACTTCAAATATAAGTGAAATACTTCATTGTCCAAAAAGTCCCTGTAGCTCTTTGGTTTGAGTTGTTTATGTTGAGCACCTTTGAGGTCATGACGGTAGTATGGTAGTAGCTCTGTTACCGTTAATCAGACTAAATAATTCCCTGCTGCTTTTCAGGCCCAGTTCTGTAGAAACAGTCAGGCTGTAGCTAATGAGTGCTTCATCTGAGTCTCTGTTGGACTCCAATCCTGGTTTAAAAAGTGGCTCTGAAAGTGGCTGCAGCTTTCTCCTTTGTGAAGGACGACAGCTGTGGTAAGTTGCTACATTGGATTCAAGTTGTGAACAAGTCTCAGGGCAAAAAGTCCTGGCTCTGTATGTTGTGGCTGAGACCGGAGGTTAGTTTGGTTTAAAGAAAGCGAAACATGGTGCCGAACAGAGCTTTGACAACTCCTAGAACAGAGATGGGACTGTCCTCTCAGAATGTCTTTCCCAGAGCACCTGCATCGGATGGATGCTAGCAGATAGCTTTGTGTCTTCAGCCCTCTTTGGGACTTATTAAGGTTTGGTTCGGTGAATGTGCTTCTTGAGATCCACATTTGATGCTGTTTTGAGACTAAATTAGCCTCAAAACAATCGGTATAGCTCTTTAGCTCTTCATTGGGGCCTCTGATGTGCTGCAACAGGGATGGTGGACTTTATCTCGTCTTGGCTAGTTGCTGCTGCTGCCATGGGAGTTTGTCTGAACTTTATCATGTGCAATTTTGGGACATTTGAGCCATGCTAGTACTGGCTAGCCTGGTACTTGGGAGGGCAATGTTGGTGAGTCAGTCAACTTCTTTGGTCGGGACTGAAATATCTGGGCCAATTGGATTTGTTCCAGACTGAAGCTCTGGGCTAACGACTGCACGCAGCATCTAGCAACAGGAGGAACTGATGGCTCAACAGTGTAGCTGGTGAGCCAACCAGCACAAAGACAAGGATGCTCAAAAACCTCCAGATAGGAAGGAAGGAAGATTGTGAACAAAGTAGACATTCCACCTACTGAGAATCAACATGTGAACACTGTCAATGTTAGCGTGCGATAATGTATATATCTGAAGAAGAAAGTGCTGCTGTGCTTCTGTTTGTCTAACAAGCAGAGTGTGAGCTCATTGGGAACTATTGCACATCTTACCATCTTAATAATATGCCTTTAATACAGCAGGAAAATACTGCACCGTTGACTTTAGACAATGTCCCGATCGCTTTCTGCTGCCTCGTGATAGCATTGCGCCCAGTGTGCGCCTGACCACGCCTCATTTTGAGAACAAGCACATTTGCTACTGGCGCTGTGCGTTAAAATGACAACTGTGTTTGTCTGCTCCGCTCTGAGCCAAGTGTAAGATAGGTCACAGTCATGTTCTCCTCCTTCCTGCTCTCAAATGTTTGAGTCATTTGTGATGTTTTGAAACTATTTCAGTCAGAGACTTCCTGCTCACCAGTGTGTTGAAGAGTTATATCGACATCTTATCTAAATTCATTCAAACCATTTCATAGCAGACTCTCACACCATACACCTTGTAGCAGCTAGAAGCTGTAATTAATTACTGAACATATCCGTTTTCTCATGGAAACCTCCTATTGTTGGCGTGTTTTATGAAGGGAAGTGTGATGACATATAAAGAGTGACACAGTAAATCCCCCCCCCCTTTAAAACAAATGGCCTGGTTTTAAGTGTGTTGCTGAAAAGCTCTCTGGTTAAGCTGCTAGAAGCTACACGACTACACTGTACTGTCAGTTAATGGTCGGGCTGAACCAGCCCTGGTTTTGTGCGTGTGCACACTTGCGTGTGCAGTTCGAGCTCGATATAAGGCCGCTGCCTTCTCTCGCTTGTTTACATCTGTTCTGTGTCATTACAGGTGTGTGTGTGTGTGTGTGTGTGTGTGTAGGTGTGTAGGTGTGTGTGTGTGTGTGTGAGAGAGAGCGTTCCGTTTCCTCTGTGCTGCGGATGTGGGCTGCCTGTTCTCTCAGCCTTCACTTCTGCTTTGTCTGTCTTTGTCTCTGACTACTTTCTGATTGCCACACACTTGTCAGCCAACATGTTTCCATCCAATTCTATCCAGTTCATAAATGTCACAGAGAGAAGAGTGCCCGATGGATCTATTTCCTCTAAAAAGATATTCATGGGGAAACTGTAAGGAATCTTTCATGAACTCATGAATGCTTGGCAAGTTGTGTCAGCTGATGAATGCCATGGCTTGTATAAATAGAGTGAATCTCCCATCTTGTAACGTGGACGTCTTCATGCATTGTTGCATTAACGGGGACCAGAAGTCACCTATTCATTCAAACACATGAGCCTGCAGTGCGCTCTGTTCTTTAGTGGTGCTTTCATTTCCAGTATGTTCAGTTTAATGTGTGAGTGTTCCTCTCTCAGAGCACAGCAGCTGGTGGGGAGGGGGAATCCCTCCGCATTCCCATGGGAGGTAACCAGAGAACAGGCAGAGACAACACTACCAGTCTGCCAACAAACATGCACTGTGCCGTACATAGCCTGGTCTGGAGTCTGGGTGTGTGTGGAGGAGCACGGTTGCCATAGCAGTTTCTTGCGAGTCACGAGGTGGAGAGCATGTTGTCAGGTGTCTAGATGTGAGCAGCATTCAGCTGCTTTAAGGTGTGAAGGTCTCTCTGCACAACCAGTCATCAGCTGGCTGAGGTCAAGTGAGACGGCCAAACAGCGACTGCAGGAAGCTTGGGATATGACGAGATTATCGTTCAACACGGTATTAGTTGGTCCTGAAAATGGTTATTATATTGTGCAACAACTTTTCGCCTGTGAATTCTGTGCTAATTTTCTTGCTTTCTCTGCGCTTCACTGTTTTGTTGTAGTGCATAAAAAAGGAGAGCCAGAGAAAGTGAACGAAGAGATTCTCTTTCAGCTGTGCGATAAACACATCGGGTCTATAGATGGAGGCAACACAAATCTACGCTCCGGTCTTAAAACACGTTTCCAACAGCGTGTACTCAGGCAGGGCAGGGACAAGGAAATAAATGTTTCACTTTGTGTCAAATAGCGCTTCCTACACAATACACTCTTATGATGTTACATATGTGTCTGGTCCATAGATACTCGTATCTGTCTCTCTTCAGCAGTTCTTTTGGGACAATCTTTGCATATATCCTTGTGTTTCTTAAAGCAATATCGTCATTCAACATCGCCCAACCCTAGAAAGCAGTGAGCTGTCATTTGTGAGTAGTGTCTGAGAATTTTAACTTTTTCATGAACTGCTGGGAACTTCCACAAGTTGCATTACATCTGACACTTGGGAGTGAGATTGCATTCACAAGCTGACTTTTAAATAGGGAAGTCACTTTTTACAGCCTTCATTCTTCTTTGCTTTAACACGTTTAAACGTTATTTTTGTTATCGGCGAATATACTGATTCATTTCTTAAATAATTACTTATTTTTTTGGTCTGTAAATTGTTAGAAATGCTCATGACATATTCCCAGAGGGGCTAGGCCTGCTGATGAAACAGCTGCTGTGCTGTGACTGATGAACATCCAGAGTTCATAGAGCCATAGTTACATGTGTAGACTCTCCCTGCTGTGATACAAGCTAGCTTCTTCTCTATCTCTGCTACTAGCAGGGGAACCACATGCAAGGCCAGGACCACATGACCTACAAAACCGGCCCTCATCAGTTCATTGGGAACTGTTGGTACCATTAAAGCTGCATGGCTGATCAGCCGTCTCCTTTAGCTCTTAACACGCTACACGAACCGGACAGAATGGTGCATTAGCTGGGACTATTTTCAGCAGTGGATCAATCCACATGTTGTGCTCTAGTGAGTATGTCTGGGGCAGCAGGACAGCGTATGAGGGAATCCAGCTGAGCAGCACACTTTTGTTTTTAAGCTTTTGACATTTCATGGACAGACAAGCTGATGGAGGCTGGAGGACAGCTGACCACACCAAAGGTCCCAGGATGGGTCTGAAGCCAGGACATGGTGGCATGAAAGGGTCTCTGGGTTCTTTATTTCCTTTATCTGGCGTAGCTACTGTGTGCTCCAGGCTCAGCAGGCAGCCATTAGTTAATAGGCCTCAGTCCCATTCCTCCTGGCTCTGTTTGTCCTGCAACACAATGTAACACTATAAGAGTGTGTGTGTGTAAATAATCTCATGGTGTGGAGTGGACTGCCTGGTGAACAATGAAAGCCCAGGCCCTGTCTGTCTTATGTAACCCAGCAGTTCCATTAAGTCCCTCAGTGTTTGGTGTCCAGATGGCTGATTCACAGCGGAAGTCTGAGCACGATAGAGGAGGCACGAGGCCTCGGAGGGGTTCAAATGGCAAGGACTGTCTGCATGTACTTAGTTACTTTACTGCACCATCTCAGTGAATATAACCTGCTCCTCTCAGTCTCCGAGGATGGAGGATGTTGCTGTAACATAACTTTAATGACCGATTTATACAAAGTGTAGTATAATGGAGCAGCGATGTGTGGGGAGCACACTGTGGTGACCAGGGATTAACCCGTGGTGGCAGTCTGCTTAAAATGGGTCAAATGAGAGTTGAATGCATGTTCATTACCCTGCATTGTGAGTGGAGGTTGTATGAAGTGGCACTTTTGTAGTAGTAGCAGTTAAAGTAGTACTATTGACGACACAAATTCTGCCTTTTTAGGTTTTGTGAGTATAAGGTGGTCATGTCGAGGCTGAATCTCAACCCCCACAGAGAGAAGGCTGGAGCACACGTGTGTCCGCTGCTTTGTGCAGACGACACGCTGCAATAATAACGCTACCAAAACTGGTTTACAATTATAAGGAATTTAATTCCACTGATGCAAGTACGATTACAGTTAAACATTGGAGTACATACTCCTATGAAATATTAAATCAATAAAACCCCATTTGCAAAAAACTCAACTCAGCTCCTCAGGTATAAAAACACGTCCGTCGTCTGAGAGCATTCACGGGAGAGAGAAAAAGACTTTAATTCAAACCTCCCACACATTCGTTCGCGACTCCTCCCCTTCAGTCTATCTCAATTTCTATTGGCTACCTACTCTCACACCTCAGTAAATGCCTGTCTTCACATCTCTCTCTTTCCCTGAGTTTCTAACACATTCAATGACTGTCAGTTATTGTTTAATCCCTTCTATAATAATCCTTCAGTATGAAAGTTAAACTTCTGCAACTTGGCAGAAGCTTCATGTCTTTTAGCTACTAATCCTACATCACTTTATGTTTATCTTAATTATGCATTCCCAAAACCCTTATGATTATGACTAATTATGAATTCTTAATTATGAATTATTAAACACTTTTATTTTATCTACTAACTACAGTTTTTTGCTCAAATTTCTTACAGTCACATGAGTTTACTAACTTGGTTTGGTTCCATTGACTCTGTGGCGCTCTCCCTGTGACTCAGCTCTTTGTGGCTCTTTCCCAGCAGCCCCTCAGGCTCGAGGACTTAAACCAGTAAAGAGCTCCTCTTTTTGTTGAGTCACTCCTCTCGGGGGTTTCGTTGTCTTGGCCTCCTCATGGTCGGCCTCTTTGTTTGTTTGTCACCCTCTCTCTCGCTGCTCCTCGGCTCCATTGTGCATGCTCTCCTGCTGCTATTATCTGCCCGTTACTCATCCACCCCTCCCTCCCGCTGCACCTTTAACAAACCTCACCCCTCTTCTCCACAACGTGATACGAGTAGAGTCTCATCTTGCCTCTGTGCCCACAGGAGGCCCAGGGTCCCTGTTTCTCTGTAGAGTGTGACATGGAATACACTTTCACGCTTGTGCTTTTGAAATGACATTGTTAGTACTTCATCAACACCACACGGTTTGTGAGGATGGATGGAGGTACAGTTTATGAACTCTCACCAATCGGAACACTTTCAAAAGTATTGATTTGGTAAATCACAGAAGAGTGAGTTTTCAAATCTGTCAGCAGGGCTCGGGTGTCTGAGAGGTTGTCTGTGTGTCCCTTTACTCTTCTTTGCATTCCAGGGTTGAGGGAGGAAAGCAAGAGTTTAGCAGCATGCCTTTGCTTTCCTCTTCTCCAGATCTGGTCAGATCTTCATCAGCTGCTCACATGTAACATAAACCACCCACTCTTTTTTACTTTTTCTTTGTCCGTCATGGAAAAATCCAGACTGTTGATGCTTTCATAATGCACCTTAGAAGTCAGTCCCGACCCTGAAGCAGGTGAGCCGGTCAGACACCTGATATCCTCTTGTTTCTCATGGCATTTCTTGGGTTAGCGGGAAAACACCAGAATAAACCGAACACAAACGGGAACATCCCAAAGTACATGACATCTCATTGCAACAGTCCTGAGGTTAATACTACCTATTAGTTATACGACCTATTCGTTAGGTTGTGTTGAAGGCGTTGATACAACAAAGAATGAATAAAGAGCTGGAGCACCTCAGGCTGCTCTCCTTCCTTCGTGTGTCTCCTCTTATTACCATCCTCTTATTATTATCCTCTTATTACCAAAGAGCAGCTCCTCATCTTCAGCTGACAACAGGCTGCTCATGTTAATGTCACTACAGAGAGGAACTTGATGACAGAAGTGGATCAAACTTTGCTGTTGTGTGGTTAAAGATCTCTCTGCTGTACTTCCTGCTTCTGTAGGCCCAACATCTCCAACAGAGTGATACGTCTTCTCTCACACCCACAGTTTCATCTTATCAGGTTATTTCAGCTTCAGATCATATTTGAATCCAACCTGCATATCTTCTCCTGCTCCACATCTCATTATGGTTAATATGTACACTGAGCCTTTCTTTTCTTTCTGTTTATATCACTTCGTCAGGATGTAGCTTGAGTGTGCAGCTGTGTCCTTCAGGTCCTCATGGGCCTGGCCTTGGTATCAGCAGATAGTACGTGATCTGATCAGACCTGTGGAGCTTGTTGGGGACATTGTAAAAGCAGACTGACTCTTCTGAGGTTGATGGGAGAAGTCAGTAAATTCAGATATTCTGTTTGTTTCCGAGTGACACAGATGTGTGAGCACAGAGCTTAATCATTCGCGTGTCTCGATCAGCACCGCAATGTGTCGGTGATGCACTGAACCACACCCAACCACAAACGAGGCCATGCAACAAGAGGTTGATCAGCTAAGCGTCTGTATTGGCATTCAGAGGCCCGTAACAGGAAGACTAGCTTCTTAAGGCGCTGACAGTTCACAGTTTACTTCCTGGCGCAGTCTTGTGCCAGGAAGGTAATGAGATTTGCAAACAGATTAGTGTATTAATCGTCCCGACAGCACACAGCAGTTTGTGCACGAGCTCTATTGACTTCTAATGAAGACTTCTAACACTTATATCTGTGTTAATGTGTGGAACAAGTGCTGAACGACTGTTCAGGTCTACATGAATAAGTCGGCAAATAATCCACAAACTTGTGAAACTCTGAGACTTTGGAGCAGCAGACTGAAGACCTGTGTGATGATGTCACAGTGCCCGAGTGAGGCCCCAGCTTATGCAATATGAGACTGCTGCTCTTGTATTTCCTTTGTTTTCACTCTGAATTCTCCAACGTGTTGTAATGGGGTTTTCCTCAAGTGTTGAGAGACTTTGCTAAAGTCCTGCTTACCAGTGTGTAGAGGTCAGTGGGTCAGCAGTGGATCCTCCTCATCACATGCTGACCTGTAATTAGACACAGTGCCGTGCTCTCACAGGCCAGTCCTGCTCTCACAGTGACGCTTAATACACATTCAGTTTGTTTCTACAAATCTTTTGGAAAGGTTGCACATTTAAGGTTATGAAAGTGGTTTAAAAGAGGAGGCAGTGAAATCAGTTACATGTTCCTGTTTTTAAATATTCCAATAACCAGGATCATCCGCTTGTTTTTCTGTATCACATGGTCCTCATCAGTGGATGCCCATTTTTCCTGGAGAAGCTCAGGCTGTTCTTCATGACAACTGAGCTCCATCCACAATGAAGACCATGTGACACAGGCAAAATGTCTTGGAAAAGCTAGTAAGTGGTCCTTGGGTCGGGATTGTCAAACCATCTGTTTCCAACGTCAAGACTGCACTTTGATGCTTAGGTTTTATTTTGAGAAAGCTATATCGTCACTCAATGTTGATGACACCTAGTAATAGAGGGAGGATTAGAATTAGAGAAGGCAGAGTTTGGAAGTAAGAAATATGAACGTAATGTATCATAAATAGATTGAGTAGAACCGTTTAGGTGGAGCCGGTTTGTGGGCGTGGCCTGTGTTGACTCACTTCAGATCTGCATCAGCAGACGGCTGCTGTACTGCTGTGGGTTGAAACGTGTTCAGCATGTTGCAGCACCTCATCAGTGATCTAATAGCAGGTGTTCTCTGTTAGCGGTCAGAGGGCCCGTGTGTAGATCCAACCAGCATTCAGTGAAATGTGAGCGCGGGTCATTGGGTCATGCGAGGTCCACTTGCAGGATTTATTTCCTGAAGGTTCAATCCCATCTGACTGTTTTCATCACCCTTATTTGTTGGCAGTTCCTGGAAATGTTTTGGTCGCTCATTTAACTGGCCATAGATTCAGCCTCTAACAAGTAGCCTGTATCTTTGTGTTTCCCACCCTGCGTTATGACAAATCAACCAGGCTCTGAGCTGAGGGAACAAAGCCACAACCATCCCCTGTTTGAAGACTCATGTAATCGCATATGGTTAGTCACTACTGTAACGCCAGCTGTGAATGTCTCAGCTGGATGTAGACCACTTTGAAACAAAGTGAGGCCAGTGTGAGTCGGCTCTTTAACCGGAAGGATCCGCTGGCCCTCCTCCTCTTCATGCGGCTTTGTAGAGCTGACGGAGTCGACTCTGAACCACAGAGCTAGTCTGTTTGAAGCCAGCGTCCTGCTCTCTCATGGCAGCCCGCTGTCCATTCTGCAGCACATGCGTCTCCCATGATGCTCGTAGTGAGTCGGTCTGGCTTTGTTACAACAGCTACCAGGACGTTTGGGCAGAAATGCCTCCTGGGTAAAAAAAATAAAAATAAAGACAGCAGGGAAAGGCGGTGTTCCACTTTTGTGTGTGTGTTCTTATATTTTTGTACTTAATGAGACCAAATATGGGCCACCAATTCTGTTAGGCATGGGTTTAAGGTTCAAGGTATACGCTACAACAAAGAGGAAGTGCCTCCTCCAGCCCTGCCGCTTCCAACAGCAATCAATAAGCAGCCATTGGGCTGTCTGCCATTGACAGACTGGTGTCTCATGCTGCTGCCAGTGAGCGCTCCGTGCTAATGGGGCTTTTTGGAATCACTGAAGCTCTATAGACCATCCATTGATGCTTCATTGTGTCTGCTGCACAATGCTCACTTTTCCTTTATGTCACACGGCGTGAAGTAGAGCTCGAGTGATGCAGAGAGGAGGATATGTTGATGACTGGTCAATACTGAGCACGCTCAGTAATTCAGTCATTATGATATAGGGGAGGTTTGGGAGGAGGAAGGTATTTAGGGGCGACCGTGGCGCACTGGGTTAAGAGTTCGTCTGGGGACCGGAAGGTCCACGGTTCGATCCCCGACTGGGATGTGTCACGTGTCGAAGTGTCCCTGAGCAATACACTGAACCCCGGGCGCCTGTCATTGGCAGCCCACTGCTCCCTATATACAGGGATGGGTCAAATGCAGAGACAAATGTCCCCCTTAAAGGGATAAAGATAGTATACATTCTATTCTATTCTATTTGTGATGGAGAGAGGAAAGAAAATAGTGGGACAGAAAATAAAGAAGATGGTGGGAGATGTTCAAAATCAACCAGGTCATTTAAAAACATTAATAAGTGAAATAGCAGTTAGAACCTTTAGCGAAGTGATGTTTTACAGAGTAAAATGGATTATAAGAAATAGTGCATGGATTCCATTGCTCAGAAGTGGGCGTGGCTCAGGGAGCATGTGGAGCATTGTTTGATCAGGAGGACCACAAGAAATCCATCAACTGGACCACAACCACAACGCTGATGTCCAAACATGGCGACACTCTGCTAGCTGCTGCAACCCACCAGCTATATACACCTGCCTATTATGTATAGTACGTCCCAAATCCATTTCATTGGATGGGTCACTGTCACGCCTCTTAGTATAGGTGGAGTCATTAAAAATGGACGTACAAAAAAAACCTGAGAAAATAACGGGAAGAGAAAAAAAGATGTGGCATGAACTGAGATTATTGAACAAATAATGGATGGAGACGGGATTCGAACTTTGAGAATGTTTCTTTTGTACTTTTAGGTCTGAAGTGATTCATGCCTGAAATCAAGTGAATAGTGAATAGAATAAACTTTATTGTTCAGTCGAGGCAGGAACATGATCTTTGGTCTCACCCAGGAATATATAAACACAGTAATCATTGGTCTGAGAACTCAAAAACATTTTATTATTGTTGATAGAATTAATTTACGATCGAATCCCAATTATTCTGAAAAAATACATTTCTAAATTGGTGCAAGGTAAATCCGAGTCTGCTCATGTCCTTTGTTTGGTCTTTGGCACTGAGGGGATTTATTCATTGTTACACATTTTGGTGAAAGCTCTCATTCTTTGGCATATAATTAGTCACGGAACAACAGTTTCGATGGGTGGAAGTGGGGACGTACATTACAGCACATGGTGTGCATGTTGGACAGCTGCAACACCCTGGAACACACGTGCATCTCAGTTTTAAAAAACTAAACAAGCTTCATTCTATCTAAAGAATTTCCAGAACGTTCCAGAGATTCCGCTCCAGAAATCAAAAAGAGTTTGAATATCAAATTGTAGTATTGCAAAAATCTGCCCCAAAACAATTGTAGTTATCATTTTCAGGAGCTCTTTGGTAATTCCCATTTCTAAATCAAGCGACTGCAACTCTGTTTCAGCGGCAGACCTTGAACATTATTCTTTCAGTCATTAGTGTCTCCTAACAGATGTCTTCCTTTACTTTGTGCGGTATCAGTGTGAACACTAGAGGAACTGATGTCTAACGTTTGGTCATTTTCATCTTGTCAGATCTGTCGAAGAACCGGCTGTGTGAGCTGCCGGAGGAGCTTTGTCAGTTCATCTCTCTGGAGACGCTGAGCCTTTACCACAATGGGATGCGTTCACTGTCCTCCAGCCTGGGCAACCTCCAGGCCCTCACCTACCTCAACCTCAGGTAAGGCCCCACCACGCTCACGGTGCAGGTCTGTTCTTCTTATTCTATTGTTTGTGTTGCTAAAAACGAACCCGACGCACCCAAACTAACATTGTCACACCCCGATGGTGCCGTCTCCTCAGCTCCTCTGGTGGATAAAGTCCATCATTTCCATCAGCAGTTAAGTTCAGAATCTGTATGTTTTTTGGGGGTTTGTGGCGGAATGATGAGAAAAAACCAGACTGAGCCACATGAAGGTACCAAGAAGAACCAATACTAGCCTATGAAGTGTTTTGTCATCATTGGGCTTTCTGTAGCTGAGTAATTCAGCTGAGTCGCAGCGCTGTGACAGGTTCCCTGCTCTGTAGTCTGCTGCGGTGGTAGCGAATGACTCATGCAGACTTTATACTTTATTTGGAAAAGCTGAAAATTAGTGCATCCAAAATGTAGGTCAAAGTTTAACCAGGAAGTTGGTCTGTAAAAACTCACATGAATAAATCCCAAGTTGTAATACATTGTGATTATCCTTTACAAGTTGTACTTGAACACACCACAAAGACATCTGTCAACACTGACAGTGTGCACGAGGCCGCTAAAGCACACGAGAACTGCATCTGAGCTTCAGTGTTAGTTTATGGTGGAGATGAAGACAGGCTGCACAAATCCTGTCTAAACCGTCTTACAACACTGTTGCTAGGAGACCAGAGAAGTCCTCCAGGTGGCTGATAATACAGGCAGCAACTGTACTGCACGATACAGAGACACCAACGACTAGATGTAGCTGCACATCCTCTATAGGCTCGCTCTGTGAGGACAGCTCACTGTGATTGAGTTTGTGATCTGGAGTGAGTGGGTTGGTCGGTCGGTCGGTTGGTCGGCCCACAGCGCTGAGCCCCCTGAATGACCTCACTTTGTGCTCTTGTCTCCACAGTCGTAATCTTCTGTCCAGTTTACCCTCGTCTGTGTTCCAGCTTCCCCTCCTGAGAGTGCTCATAGTCAGCAACAACAAGCTGTGTTCACTGCCCGCCTCCATATACTCCCTCACACACCTCCGACAGCTGGTATGATGCACACACACACACACACACTCATCAACACGATCTTTCTGTGCATAGACCTCATCAAGACGTCATAGTAGAGACGGTATACTGTCATTGGTTAGTGTGCGATCTCTGTGTTCTGTCTCTCAGGATGTCAGCTGTAACGAGCTGCAGTGTTTGCCAGCAGAGCTCGGCCAGCTAGAGTGTCTGAGGGACTTGAACCTGAGGAGGAACCAGCTCACCACTTTGCCTGAAGGTAAAGACACATCCACCTGCTCTAGTTATCTCTTTAGAACCCCCAGTGACCAGCTCAGCTCATGTTGCTGCTCTATCAACCCAACTAACCCCAGAATCCTCAGCAGTGTCTTAGTCCAGAGAAGTACAGTTTATCATTGAATCAGTGCATCCACAGCAATAGAAGAAGTTAACTAACAGCCGAACCAGCTTATAGCTCTCTGTACATTATGGATCGTAATGTAGACTCTCTAAAAGTTAGATGGTAATCACATCATTATTGTGAGCTATGGATTGTTGACATTAGAAGTGTTGAACTTCTTCTGACTGCAGGTCTAATGGATCTTACATCATTAGTGCCTCATCAGGAGGAAATGTACGTGAGACAAGAAGCAGTGGGCAGGAGATGCTGGCAACAGCTTTTTATGAATTCAAATGTGTTGATGTTTGAATTGTGTTGTGTGATGTAAGTATTTACTACATGGAGATCTAGCCAGTGTTAAATTACAACTGTCTCTATAATCTGTGTACTGGTTAAAGTGAAGAGTGTAAGGTGTTATAGAATATGATGGACATGTTTGTCCTGACACTTGATTGAAATAGTGTTTAAAATAATATAAAGTGTTCAGCCTTAAATACAAATAAAGGCGTGTTAAAATGAAGGGCGGTGGAATTACCTGTACAACAACGGCTCAGCACGGCTGCTCTCTACTCTGCAAACTTCCACTCATTACGTCAGGAGCCTCCACTCTGCTGCTTTGTGTTTATCGCTGTTCGGCTACCGTCAATGAAACTCAAGCCTCTCCATCCAACAGCCCACCTGGAGAGGACTTTAAGACTTTCAATGTGAAACATGTGCAGGAGTTACTGAAACATTACAAATCATTTAAATACTGACATAAGTCAAAGTGGAAGTAGAAAAACAATTACTGGAAGAAGTTGAAATCACAATTCAAATTGTCCTGAGAAAGTTAAAGTTGAAGTTGAAAGGTAACCTGTAGTTTCCAGAAGTGCTGCTGATATCTACCCTTCTTGTCTGTATCGTAGGATTCACACACATTCCTGCCAATTGTTTCACACTTTTCCACTGATCAATAAGTGGTGGTAATGCAAACGAGATGTAGCATAGAGCCAGTAAAGGGGAAAAAAAGAAGATTGCAAGTGAGTTAACATGTACTCTAACAATGCAGAATTTAAAATACTTAAAAAGTTGACTTTGCAAAGGTTTTATGAGGAAGTGAAAATGAGAGTTACGGATGTAACTACTGTTCTATGAATCGTAGATGACCTCCTCAGGCAGTGCCTAACACTGCAGGAAGGATGAAATGTTTGGTAACGACTAAAGACTACACACAATGAAAGTGAGAAACTGACTGGAACAGACCTGTTATTTGTCTACAAGAAAAGTTTCACTTTTTAAAGGAGCAGTGTGTAGGCTTTAGTAGCATCTAGCGGTGAGGTTGCAGATTGCATCCAACTGAATAGCCCTCCACTTACTCCTCCTTTCCAAGTGTGTAGAGAACTACGGTGGCCTTCAGGTAGCATAGAAACGGGAAAGACTTGAGAGCCAGTGTTTGGTTTGTCCTTTGTGGGCTACTGTAGAAACATGGTGGCGCAGCATGGCGGACTCCGTGAAGAGGCCCCGCCCCCTATGTAGATATGAAGGGCTCATTCAAAACGAAAACAAGCGTTCTCAGTTTCAGGTGATTATACACCAAGTCATTAACACACTATAGATCCCCTGAATCCGACACACGACTCTTTTACGTGTAATCACAGGAATGAGTTGAAGAGTCAAGTGTCGTCGTCATCTTAGGGTTTTAGGTATGTGTAAAAGAAATGAAGATTTTGTTAAGTGTCAACAAGTTGAGGCCCAAACGACCCTGAGCCTGAAACGTTCCCTTCTCTTTGCACCACCCAGAAATATCCGAGCTCCCCCTCGTCCGGCTCGATGTGTCCTGCAACCGCATTTCCCACGTGCCCTTGTGCTACCGCCACCTCCGGCACCTCCAGAGCATCTTGCTGGACAACAACCCGCTGCAAATGCCGCCTGCACAGATCTGCTCCAAGGGCAAATACCACATCTTCAAGTACCTCAACATGGAGGCCTGCAAGCGGAGCCAGGAGGAGCTGGAGAGGCACCTGAGGCCCACTGGCTTCAACAGCTGGTGAGGGAGGGAGCAAGTAACTGGAGGAGGAGATGCTCAAGGAGTAGGAGAAAGAATGAAACAAGCTGTCTGGCAACTAGCTGGATGTGCTTCATGAAAGTGCCGGGCGGATGAACAAGAAATAGTTCTACCACTGAACTTTAATGTTTGTGTACCCATTGAGAGATTGAGATACGACGTATTAATGGGGAGCTATAGAGGAGTTGGTAGGTACATGTTTGTTTCCCCCTGCTTCCAGTCTTCATGCTAAGCTAGGCTAACCGTATCATGAGCTCTACTTAACATACGTTGATATAGATCGCCTCATCGCACTCTCAGCAAGAGAGAAAGTCAGCTTGTTTCATAGAATGTTGAACTATGAGTAGGACCGTGTTTCATGGAGGCTCTCTGTGTAGTCATGTGATATCACCTCAGTGGGTTTATAGAGGCTGTGGAATCAAAGGGAGCTCGTGCTTTGTCCTCACTATTCTGCTTCAGACTGTGATGGTAAAACTAAAGAGGCTTCAGTCTTCTAGGTGTTGTACCTTTTTATTTGACAGTAAAGCAGGTAGCTGACACCTGACTACAACATCAACACAATGCAGAAAGAGTGTTGATGGTAACAGCAACGTGGTGCATTGCTGACATCTATTTAAGTGACAGTTGGACAGAAGTGCTTTTCTACTGATAGCGGTAGCGGCTACAGCTAGTCTTTAAAGGATAATAGTGTTGTGGTAATTATTTTTCACCACCACAACATGCACACACTCTTCTGCCAAAATAGGAACAAAGTGACCATGAGGTGAGAGGATGAATGGCAAGAGTTACAGTAAATGTAGAATAGGGAAAGGGAAGATGAGTGACGACAGTGAAAGGGTTAACAAAGAGGAAGCAGGGTTTAGCAAATATTGGTCAACTTGAATGAACCCCTTTGAGCTGCCCAGGGAGCCACTTCCATGTAATAGACAGGACCAAGGACAGAGAGATTATTAGACAGTAGAGCTCTGAGTCTGATCCAGACCAGTCTTTTCCCTTTGGACCAATGAACCACCAGGTCTGCAAACAAAACGTGTGTGTGTGTGTTATCCTAATGTGTGTTCCACATGTTTCCCTGCAGTCTGTCAGACCAGGAGCTGTTCACAGGTCAGTTCGGAGGACTGGATTCTGGCTTCAACAGTGTCGACAGCGGCAGCAAGCGCTGGTCTGGGAACGAGGTGAAGCTCTTATAGACTGCTCCGTCATTTCTACACGGCCTTGATATGTGTCCCAAGTGACCACATCTCATTATATGTCGATCACACAGAAGTATGTGATTGTACTCATGTTGCATTTAAGATCTGATGATGCTGATGAACGGTTGGAGATGTGTATCTCACAAGTGAAAAAACAACCATACAAAAGAAATACAGCCGACTGATCCTATAGTGTTAACAACCTACTGCAGATCAATGACTCCGATCTGTCTTTGTGTCCAGTCAGCAGATGACTTCTCAGAGCGGTCCCTTCGCATGGCTGAGGTCAGCAGAGACCAGAGGAACCTGGAGGAGGAGGAGGAGGAGGAGGAAGAAGAAGAAGAAGAAGAAGAAGAGGAGGAGGAGGACAGTGGACCTCCTCTGGAAGCTCACAAAGGTGAGGAAGGACAGACCTGCTTTAATCTGTAGTCCATGTCATTAAGTGTATTGTTGTGTACAAAGTGTAGGTCTCTCTGAACCCGTAGATTTGTTTTCGCACATAGAGAAAGTCTTAAGAGCCTTCTACTCTTTGCAGTGAATGGGGATGCTGGGCATGTGGACTTCATTGACAGCAGTGTGACAGAAGAAGAGGAGATCAGGAGGAATCCAGCACCTCCTCTGGTACCACTCATTCTCACAGATGTGTTGCTCAACATCTTGCCTTGTGTGCTCTCTCAGAACAAGGTTACTGATTGTGTCATTGACTTCCAGGAGCAGAAAGAGAGCTCTTCATCGTCCCACACCCAGGACACAACATGCACACGGTTTGTTAAGCCTCCTGTAACACAGACCCTTTGTAGGGCACGCTTTGTTTTTAGGACGTTTACAACACAAAGCAGCAATAGTAATAATATTGTTCTAAAGCTTGGTTTATTGGTTTAAAGTAAAAATTGGAATATATGTTTGAAGTAATAAACGAAGAAATGTTAATATTTGTTTTCTGAATGTGTTGATCCTCTTCAGAGAGGAGGATAAAAAGGCTTTAAGGGAAGTGTCTCAGCTTTCTGTGACACGTTTGGCGTTAGCTGCTAAAGACCTTCCAGCTCTCATCTGTTCACAGCTCTTGTGCCATCATGCTATGCAATATATTTGAAAAGCATTTCCTTTCCACCTTTAATTGTACTCTGCCTCTTTCTGTCACCATTCTTCATCGGAGCTCTGCAGTGTGTTGGCTTCTCTGGTTGGAAACTATGTACTGAGGCTATGTACTCATGATGAAGACAGACGATGCTTTATCACCGGTTCTCTCACATGGTCGCTTCACAGCGTGTTTGAAGAGCTGGGAGAAGTCAACACACTGCTGTTCCCATAACTTGCAGTGCCCGTCAAACTGCATGTTGAGTGTTTGTGGGAGCTGTTCTCTTGGGAAGTTAACCGCGTCGACTCGCCCAGACATGCATTACAATGTGGCAACATGACGGCATTGTCTAAATGTTCGTGTATCTTTGGAAAGCTGATGTGAAACAAAGCTGGTCAGAGGGACTGTAAGTGAAACTATTAGTTCATTACTTGGTGGAGAAAATGCATGCTTATGGTTTAGATTTCAGTCACTTATCAAGAACAAAAGAGCTTCTCTGGTTCCAGCTTCTTGAATGTGAGGGAACCACAGCTCTTGCAGTCTCCAATGGTGCACGTTGGTACGCAGTCGGTCCTGTAGCTCTATCGACACCTTAATGCACGAATAAGATACTCTGCGTACCAACTCATCGTCAGTGATACCGACTGATAAAAGCATATTCACACGACTTGTTGTATCTCAATACAAGCCCAGCAGGCAGCTCGTATCATGCTGCTCTGTTGTTCCGTTACCAAGAGAACTACATTGTTGGGATTCAGAGTCTCAGCCATTGGCTACACATTAATATGTGACACAGAGCCATTGTTCTCAGCTTCTGGAGCAACAAGCAGCATGTTTTATTCTAAACCTTTGACTTTTATTCTCAAAGTACCTCCTCAGTAAAGACATGGTTTAGATCTGGGAACTGGACCGAGGAAGACTTAGTTCAGCTGTTACTCTTTCACTGGACAATCAGCTTGAACAAACGGATGTTCCTCCAACAGTTCCTTTGGGATTCCTAGAAATAGAATAAAAACCTAAAATGGAAATTCAACACGCACTTTCTAAACAGACTTTTACATTTGAATGAATCATTGATTTTACACAAACCAGCCTTCAGAATAAAGATGCAAGTCTATCAAATCATCTCAATAGACTTGAGTCTTTTTCTTGTACTCATTTCTTGTTGAAGTGCTTGGAACCTGAATGCACCTCATGCACAATCGTTACGTAATCTGCTACATAGTTTCATATTGACCTGAGCCTCTGGTCCCAACAGTGCACTTTGAACCTGATTGTAAAGATGCTTTCTGTTGTGATTTCCCCCAATGAAGAGTTAAAGACCTCTATAATAAGAATGGGTATGATGAAGATGAATGTTATGTTGCTCTTTCAGTCCATGCCAGTTGGACTCCTCAAATCCTTTAAAGAAAAAGTACAACTCCTTGTTTTCATCTGTTGAATAGTGGAATGTAAGGTGCTGAGAACATCAGAAGGCCTTTTGTAAAGAGCAGGTTTGCTTTACCGGGCCTGTATTTGTGAGACAGACCTCTATGTTACTGGACCCACATTGAAGAGCATACTCTCAAGATACAAGACCTGCCTTTATGTCTTACAGCCTTTACTGGTTCACCTCAACTAATATGAAGACATTCACAGCCACTCTGAGTCCCTCAGTGAAGATGTCCATAGATATATGAGACACCCATCATGTTCAGCAGCACTGTGACGTTAGCTCTTGGAAAACCTTCCTCTGGGTATGAAAAGGAGAGAAGATGTGCGCATCTATAAGAGGGACACGTTGGGGTCTTGATAGGTGGTTATCAAACTCTGGTCAGACATTTCTTCAGATATTTTACTGGTATGAAATGTCATACAGTTAAAGCAGGAAGGCTCCCAGGATTGACCCAAGTTGCTCAAAGACAATGTGAACAAACATATCACAAATCTACTATTTACTGTTCTAAGACGAATAGAATAGCACTAGAAGAGAGGGGGAGGGCTCTCACATGAATGTGGGAAAATAAAGAATAGGTATGATTGAGATGAATGTGCTGTACCTTTAGGAAGAACAGATTGACAGCGCACTTCCAAATTTCGACAGCTCTGTAATAAGCTGTAGGTTCTATAACTAGTTTGGTTTTGTCTAAACGTTGTACTGGTAAAACCGGCAGTGTGTCTCAGGACAAAGTGCTTCATTGTGACTTACCACCATAACCCTATAACAGCCATTTCCATAGCTGTGCTACTTTGTTGCCAATGGTTTGAGGCTGTGATTGGGTTGTTTGCTGTCAGTCTAATCAGACAACAGTAACTCTGAGTTAACCGATAATATTTGGTATTTCACTCCTGGAAGGTGCAACAGGTTCACCAAGTTTATACCTCAAAATCTGACATCATGTGACAGTAGGAGTGGAGTTGGCAGAGTGATGAGGATTGGCCCAATTCAACAAATGACGTGTTTCATATTTGTATCACAATATGGAATTCCTCCTTGCCTTATTGGCGTCCTCTAACTCTTTCTCCAGGTCCAGCCTCCATGTGGAGGTGGGCCCCCCATCAGCGGCCTCCTCCTCTCCCCTGTCCCCCTCCAGCCCCACCCTGGAGGAGCGGAGGAGACCGGGCACCCTCCTCATCTGGCAGGAGAGAGAGCGTCAGCAGCAGCAGAGGGAGAAGGCCAGGTCACTACTCCCTTATTCTTTATGCAGCGCCGATTTCAAATTACAATGTATTGTGAAACGTTTGTCAGCAGTAAACTCTGTGTTGTGAAGCTTTCAATGCTCTATGCCAGAGGAAGTGTATGAATGCATTGGACACAGGTCACATGACTATCAGTAGAACAGTGAATATGAGCTTTATGTGTAAGGCAGTGTGTTCATACATACAGTAAGGATCAGCTCTCTGTCAGACGTCTGGCAGCTCTAATTATACGCTCTCCATGTCAAAACTCTAATTTTGCAGTTTGCTGAAGTCTTCCACCAAAGCAGGAAGTCATGTGACCACTGCACCACAGACAGGAAGTAGCTCAGCGTAAGTAGGGCCTTTCAAACAGCACACAGCGACAACACAGAGACCTTTGACTTTGAGTGACTCTCCAAGTTCTACTCTCTTCCTTCATCCTGGCGTTTCCTCAATCTGTGCTGAATTACAAATGGACGGAGGTTTGAGGGTGTAGAAAGTGTTTTTCTGTCGTGATCAATCGTTGGTGTGTGTCTCCCCCTAGTGGTGCCTCTCCAGAGAACAGCAGCTCCCACTCAGGCCTCCGGCAGCGCTGTGCAGTGAGTAGTGTCCCCTTATTCCTCCAGTGAGCAGAGCTGAGAGCGCCACAGCTGGACTGTGCTTCCATTGTTGACCTGCTGAATTGTTTTCCTTCTTTATTAGAGTGCTGATCAGATGAGCTCAGTGTCTCCTTATGCACTTCTGCAACGCTCCAACAGCAGAACAGGTGTACACACACACACACACACACACACACACACACACACACACACACGTGTCTCTTTTAAAGCTAGTCTAGTTTATTTTTAGGGATAATATGGAACATTAAAAAAGAATAGACTTATTTTAGCACTGTCACCGCACAGCAAGAGGGGCCCGGGTGTTCGGTTCCCTGGACTGCCCCTCTGGAGTTTATCAGAGGAACAAGATGAGCAAATGTTCGCGGCCCCATGACGTCCTGTGTCCACGAAACGGCGTCGATGACTTTTAGTGAAGCTGATTTCATCAGAGTTATCAGTTTTAATCAGGAGGTTGGTTTGTTCTGGAGAGGAGACCTCTGTGGTAAAGACCTCCTGAGTTACACTGATGGAGTCCTAACTCCCATGATCACCAAGCTCCATTTAGTGGTTTTATTATTTCATTGCATAATACAGGAGCTACTGTATTATTTACTACATACAAGTGTATTTGTAGGAACACCTGTAGTATAGATCCAGTCACTAGCTTCAACCAGCGTCGGAAATACACGAGGGCAAAGGGCAAAACTGCCCCTAATAAATATCATTTTGCCCCTGATATCACTAGGAGAGGGGCAAAAAATGCCCCCGAAAAAAATGGAGCGCTTCTTAATCAGACCTGTGACTGCGAGACTGTGGTCAACTCAGCAGACACTTACATGTTAGTGCACCTCTATGCTGACATTCACGGTAAACGCATTTAAACGGCACAGATCGGGAGCGAGCGAAGGACTTTGAAAGCTAACGGAAAGATTAACGTGAGACAACATCCGGTTTCTTCGGACAGACGAATATCCGGTTTTCAGAATAAGATGCCAACAAAGTATACACATTGCATAATGGAAATTAGATTAAATGAATGATATTCACATTAAGTATAAAACATGCTACGTGCATCTCGTGAGTTAAAGGGAAAATACACCTAAATTGTGTGTAAAGTGTCTTTATTCTTTGATTTGAGGGTTGCTGGAAATGAATAATACCTGACTGACAGTCAATTAAGATATTTTACCAAGTAAAAACTCTGAACTGAATTTGGACCTTCAAATGGCACATTATTAAAATTTTTAAGGTGCTATAAAAATGTTTTTCTCAAAAATTCCACACAATGACTAATGCATAAGTTCAGCACAAAAATGGGTAATATCACAATATTTTAGGTGCTACAAAAATATTTTTTCTCAATAGTTCCATACAATGACTGATGTCTATGTAATCAAGGCATCGTTGACTTAATAATTGTTAATAGTTGTTTAAAACATTTAATAATAACAATAAAAAACACTTTGAATCTGTAGACTACTGCCTAATAGTCTTATTATTGCCATTTGATGACACTTGCTTATATACTGTAAGCATAAATAAGTATATGTATTATTTTGAACAAAGGTTAAATGTTATTTCACAAGTTTCAAAAAATGCCCCCAATTTTTTGAAAATGCCCCTGGATGTCAGTCAGTGGGGGCAAAAATTGCCCCCAAAAAAATGTGAATTTCCTACCCTGGCTTCAGCCTACTGTCTTCCGCCTGCTGTTTATTCGCTGATGTCACCGCCAACTGTCTCAATACCAACGATTCCCTTCGTCTCACTGGTGAAACACAATGTAAAGCACTCGAGAGACTTTCATGTTGTCTTTAAAGTTCAGGCGGAATCTAGAAGATGATGATTTAAACATAATCATCTTTCTACTCTGCTGTTATTGAGGAGGACAGATACACTCTGAGATATGCCCAAATGGAAAATGATGGAATTGAAAAGAGAAGCTCATAAAAGAGTCACGTTGTGTGTTTTGATGATTGTAAACTACAGCACTGAAGGTTGGCTTGTTCTGGTGATTCGTTGGTTCACTTGGTGTTCCTTCTATACGTTAGAATGTGTTCATTGTGTAGTGAGTCTTATTAAGGATCAGCTCTCTGATGGCCTTTCATTACACAGTTTTTCTCTTTTCGTTGGCTGAAAAGGTAAAGACCTACTTCATTCCATGTTGTGTTATTCTGAGGATAAGAGTTGATCTGAGAAACATTAAGGTGCACTTAGTTGCTCTTCCCTGAGCTTTCAACCCATCCTCACTGCTCAATGCTGGTTCAAACTTCTTGCGTCATGTCGTCTGACGTCACGGTTATAACAATGTCGTATGTGTGAGTGCATCTGTAACACCGACCTACATGTTTGTCAGACGTCCCCTCCTCCCCGAAGACGTCCCCTCCACCCGGTCAGGCCCAGAGACCCAACAGTTTCCTGTTCCGCACCTCCTCCCGCAGCAACGTCAAACCCACGGGTACCCAGTAGCACGAGGCACGCGCTTCACACCTCCAGTGCTTCAAACCTTCCAACACTGTCCATTGTCTTTCCTCAGGGTCAGTGTTTACTCTCGCTGAGTCCGGCAGAAGTGAGTCTCGCACAATGCTGCGTTCTCCTAAAGAAGAGAGACCGGACATCACGCAACTACGCAAGGTAAACCTGCTTTCAAATCAAAAAGCTGCTCTGAGCCACTGGTTTTCTGAGGGCAGACTTTACTTTCAGGTAATTCTCTTCACAAACAATGTATGACAACATTTCCTGTTGTGTGTTTATAGACTCTGGAGTCCCGGCTGAAGATCACTCTACCGGAGGACCTGGGCGAGGCCTTATGCAACGGCACCGTCCTCTGTCAGCTGGTCAATCAGATCCGACCCCGCTCCGTGTCAATCATCCACATTCCCTCCCCGGCAGTCGTGAGTCCATCCTTTCAAGGATTAGTCAGCTTTCCTCGCGTGATGATCACTTGTTTGTTGAATGATTCCACTTCAGTCTTGTATTTTTCACGAGGCTGTTAAAGAAGTAACACAAACATCAAAGTCCAATCCATAAGCACCTGGAAGGTGCAGATCTCGACAGCCCTGCTGTCGTTGTAATCTATGCCGATGTCAGCACCAGCGTCTCAGCTTTGTCTCCAGGCCTTTATGTAGTGAGGTCCACGGCCAATAGAAAGGCACAGGATAGATGTGTTTACACTGAACAATAGGCAGAGCAGGGTGTTGCTCTCTGGCTGTTGCTTGTAATCCAACAGACTCGCTTCACCTTTGCCCAGTAGCTGGGAGGAGAGTCCCAGGAGCTTTTTGAGTATTGAGGAGTAGTTTTGAGGAAACTTCCTCAGCCAACCGGCTGGAAGTCCTCATATAAGAGACTTTATACAAATTTACCACCAAATTTAACTCCGCAATCTGTAAGCAGCAGAGCGGCTGTGATCTACTCTGCAGTGTCTGTTAGACGGTTAGCATCTGTTAGCTGTTAGCAAAACACCGTCCAATCAATCAAATCAAGCAGACTGCCCCATTCATACTACGCAAAGCATTTCATCAATCATTGCACTTCATGAAGTTCCCTAAATGTGTTTCTTTATATTATTTTCAGCCAAAACTGAGCTCAGCAAAGTGTCGACTCAATGTGGAAAACTTCATCGCTGCTTGTCGCAAGCTGGGAGTCAGTGAGGTAAAGACCGGTCTCATTGGGTTCTCATGCAACACACGGTTCCTCCATCAACGCACGCTTCACAACGGTCGTACGTAGGGATGGGGACCATTACCAGTACGCTTCTCATAGTATCGGTTCGCTTCCTTATCGATACTCTTGTTGCTTCTTTTTGATTATTTTGTGACAATTTAGAAAAGATGTCGCTTTCTTACTTTTATGTGTAAACAAACTTTCTTGAGCAGCAATACAAGAAGTTCCAAAATCCTTCAAATACATTCCTAGCTAAACAATTCTCTTTCATTGATTATCCTGTTCGTCTGATCAAACTGCGTATATCATCACGAACCTTAGCTGCTCCACGAACAGGTTGATGTTCTGCTTGTTGGCTACATGTTGTGATGAGCTGCTGCTGCTTCCTCTCACTGTTTAAGGTTTTACTGAGTTTGTTCTCAGACTCCACTGGACTCAAATGTAGCTGCACTTTAGATTGTGTGTGTGTGTGTGTGTGTGTGTGTGTGTGTGTAAAGCACAAAGAGACAGAGGAGGTTTGAGACGAGGACATCTCACTCCAGAACTTCTAAAGTAGCGACAGCAGTTAACTGGACCGCATCAGTCCTCCGGGTTGTTCCTCCTTTAGAAGCAGGTTTGGGGGGCATCCCTACTCGTCCGTTGGAATAGAATTGTCCATGTGCTTTAAGCTCAGTTGTGTTGCTCCATTATTCCTGTCAGGGTTGGACTGATGTATGGGCCAGATGATGGCTTCAAAACACACTGATCAGTCCAACCCTAACTCTGTTTCGTCCCTCTTGTCTCCTAATATAACGCCTTGTATTTCCTCCTGTGTGTGTGTCTCCTGTCCAGACGGACATGTGTGCGTGCTCTGATGTGCTTCTGTGTAAGCTGCCCGCTGTGCTGCGCTGTGTGACGGCGCTGCTGCCCACCAGGGGGGGGGAGCCGGGAGAGGACAGATCCCCCCGCCACTCGTCACCTTCGTGGTCGTCCTCCTCGCTGCTGTCCACAGACTTCCTGCTCTTCTACTGTGCGGCCATGGCCCTGCTCTACGTCCTCTACTGCCACCTGCTGCTCTAGAGGAGCAGCGCAGTCCTTTAACAGTCACATGAGCGATGAACTCTCACACACACACACAGCTGCTCCCACAGTGTGTTGACTCTCCACAGCTGCACTGGTTGGATGTCTGAGCCATTATAGAGCAAGTAGCCGAGCACCTTTTAACAAACCAAGAATACACGACAGCACGTTGAGAGGAATAGAAAGCACTACACTGATACTGCATGAGAGCAGAGGAACAGGACTTACCTGAGCCTTCACCTGTAATGCACGTTTGGAGGAGGCGGGAGCTTTACTGTCTGAGGCAGAGCTGCTCTCATTGGTTGAGACATGACTGGGCGGGGCAAAGGACCCCGATCCAAATGACATACTTGATGGGGTTGATGTATTGTTAACATTGAGACTAGTTAGTTGTTTGTGTAGTCAGCTGCTGGCCTTAGACTGTGCACTGCTCATGTGTTAGCTGAAGGCACGAGATGTGCATACCGGAGCGTGGTTCAACTTAAAGGGGCATCAGTTGATTTGTCTTGACCACTAGGGGGCAGTGCAACAATATCTGACATGTCATCACCTGATGAAGATGAAGCAGAAACTGAGCTGTCTTCTTTCATTCAGAGTTGTTCCCTCTGGCCTCCGTCTCTCGAGGTGCTACATGTTCCGCTGTGTGTCTGTGCCGTGTCACAGCAGCAACCAGTTATTAAAGCTGCTGGTTATTCTCTGTGGGTTTGTCCCTCACATACACTTTGAGTTGTGACTCATTGATAGTATATCAGAAGCTTGATTGATGTGTATTATGCATGTACCACTGTACACTGGGAAAATGACAAACTTGAGTTTTACTCACAAAGATGAGTTGAAGCGGTTCTGATAACATTGTACTCACCGTGCTGAAACATCACCATGAAGGTCTAACGGGGCAGTCAGGTGATCACAGGTTAGTCAGACCTATCTGGAAGAGAAAAGGCGACAAACAGCAGAACCATCACCCAACTGTCTGTAAACATCCTTCAGTTTACAGACCACCTTCCCTGACATTAGTACACTTTTTAGTGTATGGAATTGGTAAAGATGATCAATTCCAGGAGGTCAGCAGCCGACTTAAGCAGCGTACCGGAGTTCTGAGTAGATATCTGAGACGTGGTGGAGTGGATCGGTTCTTTAGCTGTGAACAGCAGCTCTGCCTCTGAGACGTGTTTAACTCCACGCTGCGTGTTTGGAGGCAGACCACTGAGAACCAAGCCCAGACTGAACTGTCGGTCATTTTAGCCTTGAGACGATGCAAGTTGTCTATCACAGTGAGACAGATGACACAGTGCCTCTTACTGACCGCTCCTATTTGTACATGTCTGCTATGCTAACTGTGAGAAGTGGGGGGGTGATGTCACTGCATCAGTCTCCCTCCACACCTCAGGTGTCCACACGGTACAGCGCCCCCAGGAGGTGTGTAAAGTCTTTCTTGTCGTTGTCGCCGGTCCGTTTGACCAGCTGACTTCATGTTTGTATAAATGTTACAGGCTATTAAATTATTGCTTTTAATTTATTTGATCTGTTCTGTTTTTGGTTTTAGTTTCAGAGGTGAAGCAGCAGAGGCACTAATCTGGTTAGCTTTGTGAAATCAGTGTATGTGCTTTAAATCACACACACTGCAAATCAGATCAATATTCAATGATTCAGAGTTAAAATAACATTGATTGTTTCAAAGGTTCCCTGGAGGCTCCACAGTGGGCAGAGCACCAGAGCCTCTGCTGTTCCCACCACGCTGTCTGCTACGGAACACACGTTGAATCTGATCAGCATGCTTATTTGGACTGATCTGGGCTTTAAAAGCTTCCAGCAATAAGCAAAGCCCTTAACATTCAGATCTTTTATTGTTTTTACTCTTAAGGCCTCAGTTAAAACCACAATGGGACACGAGGACTTTCTACTAAAACTCTAATCTAGTAAAGACCAGCATGATTTATTCACATCAGCTACAAGATGTTACGGACAATTAAATCAAGAAATAACATACAATTGCATTTTGATTGGCTTTTCCCTCGTAGCTGTGGAACAATATACCAACAGTACAGATATGTTGGGGCTACCTGTGTAGCATGTGCAGCCTTGTTGAGCTTCGTTAAACAGGGCAGTTATGTACTGTAACTGTACTGTGTTTATTTAAAGACACTAAATCTACTCTAGTTTATGAATGAGTCGTTGCTCTAGCTAACAGAGGCTAACTGGCATCATCGTTGAGCTTGAAAACATGCCACATGATAAAACAGACTTTTGAAATAAATGTTTACGTTGTAATAAAAACTCAAGCAAAACGGACATAAGACGATGATGAAATAACATTTCATCATTCAATAGTTTTAAAACAAATAACCTGTTGAGGCCCCACACTTCTAAAAGCCGTGTTGAAGATGCAGACCAGTGTTCTCACTTTGTTTAAGGTGCACAGCACACTGTGCCCTTAATGTCCACTGTAAAAAGTTTCCTGTCAGTGTCTTTTATTAGCCTGCTGTTAAAATGAAATGTTACACCGTTTCAATTCAAAATGTATATTTTATAAATTAAACTGTACAACAAACAGTAATTCATTCGCTGGCTGGACAAAGCTATATTCTTCAGTATGTTAGCGGAACAGAAATAGTTGTATTTTATATTTATATGACACCGTTGTATTACTGAGAATCATTTCTTTGAGTTTATATAAATCTACATGTAAAGTTTTGTTCATCCCGCTGTGAAGACTTTATTAAAACCATCTCTGACCATGTGTGTTTGTCTGCTCGCCTGCTGTTGTGCTTCAATGTGATCCGGTATCTGCAGCTGCTCACAGTCTTCTGACCACACAAAGAATCAACTCAAGGTCCTTACTTGCTTTCAACTGCGTCTCATGCTTTTCAGAGGATGTCGAGTTTGCCCTGTTACCGGTAAAATATGAAGCGATCTCATTTATTGATTGAACTATTTTCAACATGTCAAGACACGTTTGATTTTAAACTAAAGTAGATGAAAGGATAAGTCTGGTGATATTCGATATGTTTCTTGTCAACAAATCCCATGTGCAGAATAACTGCATCTACTAACATGTGGTCTCTATCCATGTAGCTCCATTGTTAGCCTGCTGCCACAAATTCTCCCTTTATTACATCGGTAATAACACATTTAAATCAGACCGGTGCAAAGGAATAGATTTGAAAAGGATCCCATTTTCCCACATTGCAAAGCACAACATAAACATAACTCATTTAGATGTGGGGTGAAGAGAGGACTCTGTTACAACACCAAGAGGTTCATTTTACACAGTAGTCTTATACAGCATACTGCACACCTCACTGTATACAGTATCTGTGTATCGCTTTCTGCTCACCAGACACAAGGGGGCAGCAATGAGCTGAGAAAAGTCACACAAAGACGTGTTTGGGTTTTACAAGAGAAAAGAGGGCCACTGTGGATGCTCCTTCAGTCCCACATGGTCTCTGCTTAGGTGTTCAGAGCCCCGGCAGGGTGCACGCGTGACCGCAAGAGGCAGACAAACACGTGGTTGGTTTGGGTCTTTTCATGGGATTTGTTGTCGTTAAGTCCAATCAAGAATAACGGCAGACTTATTCTTTAAATACACAACATTCAGCAGTAATTAGTGGAGTGCACATCCGCTCCGGTCAGCACAGAGCTGAGTATGTGATAGGACTACCAGCTCACTCTGACTTCACTTTAGCTTTGAATCAATTTCACATTGAAACTGATGAAAGGTGGTCAGACGGTGAGCAGGTGTGCAGATACCCGGACGTCCTCTGTGCTTGAACCACTTCAAAAGCTTGTGTGCTCTCCAAACAGCAGGTTTACCACGGTAACCTCCAGCTGGCCCACGTTGGACCAGGTGAGTGTGTTGAGGCGAGGTCAGAGAACAGCAGCGATCAGCTGGTGGGTTTGTATACTGCACCCTTCACAGGGGGACACTGGGTGAATAGTGCTGTCTGCCGTCAGGTTCTCCCTGTCTGCATGTCTGCAGCCCGCCTGCTGCTCTCGCACACCGCTGCAGCGGTGAGGCGAGCGTCCTTATTGACATGTCGTGTGTAAGTCAAGTCAAGACGGAGTCGGCAGCATTGAACATGTCGCTGTAATCGTACCGGGTGATGTTGTGGGTGAGCGAGTTCATCTGTCGGTATCAGCCGTGCGGGTGTGACAACAAACATCCAGATTCATCTTGAGGAAACATCTCCGGATAAAGAAACAATAGCGTCAACTTCAAAGGGTTAGCTGCTCATGGAGGAGCTACTTCAACCATGACTGTCAAAAGAGTTCCCTCAACAAAGACAGATGCTCAGCAAGGTAGAACAATGTACCTACATGTGATCCTCAAGATTAATTCATATCAGAGCATCATAAAAGAGAAACATCAGAAGTGTTTAGTGTGACACCCTGTGAGTGCAACTAAAGCGATGCATAACAGACGGATGGGTGACGCCTCATCCATTACAAAGGTTTTATGAAAAGTCCTTGATTCATTCTTGTTCAGACTGATGTACTAAATGAGGAAGCAGCTTTAGAATGTAAGAAATGAGAGCTGAAGACCAGCTGTGACTTAAATGTTAGTGTAACAGTTGTCCATCTTTAAGTTGAGATGTTACTTTGTTTAGTTCTGCACACATTGAGGAATGCAGCAGTGCAGCCCATTGTACTGAGTGATGTGTAAATCTCCACGTTATAAATCAGTTACTGCGTAAGACTGGAGGAGCCACGACCATCTGTCAGTGAAACACCGAAATAAATGAGATGATGCATCAGATACAAAGATGTTGGGATTAGCTTCAGTGGTGACTCAGCGTTAAATGTGCTGTGTGTAGACCATAGCAGTGGAGTAGCATGTAGTAGGACGTTGCACGGTTTGCTGCGGACTAGTTAAAAAAATGGCGATAGTTGTCATGGTGACAACGATGGGTCATAAGAAACAAGTTAGCAGAATCACTTTAGCTGGCTAGCATCAAGTTAGCCTGGATTAGTTGAGTTGGGTTTGAAGAACAGACCCAGGTAACCATGGGACTCGAGCCCATCTGACCCACACCAACACCTCCAGGGTTTGAATCCTTGTTTTCCATCAAACATCACATCTCTCCTGTTCTACGAGGTCAGTGTGCTGGTTCTTATTCCCATGCGCCTGCTTCTTTGTTCCACGGGGAAGCAGAAGTAAGTCAGATTGAATAGATTTTCATTTCAGCCCTGGAGGCAGTAAACACTCCATAGTGTGGATGTTTCCTGATATCCACTGTGAGGACATGCTGTGTACAGAACGCCACTGAGCATGTCTGATGAAAGAGTTTACCCTTCCCCACCTGGTGGGTCTTTATGTTCAGCCTATTGCAGCATTGCTCTGTATTACAGGTAACAGGGTTGCATCTGTGCGATCATGGAGGCTAACATTAGCAACAGTAGATGATGTGCCGAGTCTGTGGCTCTTTTGAACATTATTATCCAGTGATGTTTATCACAAGCAAAAGTTAGTCTCGCCTTAAATGCAAAGCTGGAGTCAGGGGCGTATTTAGCCTAGCTTAGCATAAAGGGGGAAAGGGCTAGCCTGGCTCTGTCCTGAGTTCAACAGATCGACCACCTTCGGCTGAAAACTAACAGACAATGAGGACAACTCTGAGGCGCCACATCAATAAGTCCTTTTGTTATGTTGACAATCGGATTAATTGCAAATCTGTTGAGGAATCTTCACCAAAGTACCGACGGTTTCTGCATTATTTCTCAATCTTGCGTGCTTTTCCTCTTTCAAAACCTTTTTGAACCTATGAACCCATTTCAATTTGGTTTATGGTGCATATTCCAAATAGAAGTTGCATTTCTTTGGTTTACCACAAACTAACAGACATGAGTACTATTCAAGCTAAGCGTTAGTGGTTGGTTTCCATGTCTTTGGGCAGCAGCTTCATCATGTCTGCTTCCACATCAGCACATCCAGGATATCAGGAGAATGAAAACATGAAACACATGTTCCAATCTTACCTGTGATCAGCTCACTCCTTTCCTTGTCCCTTTCCAGGATTCCTTGTGTTCCCCCCAACTCATCACGGAGGACGAAGGGCTGAGTCGTCTGGCCCAGACCGTGCAAGTGTTGGTGGACCTGGCCAACGGCTCCCAGCGGGTCCCCAAACCGGAAACGTCTGGGTCTGCTGACTCAACACATTGCTAGCACAGCATAGCTGCATCTGCAAAGATGCATCACACCAAAGAGATCCGTCTCAGGGCCAGTGTCTGTTTTTAACATATTTAACATGTTCCTTAAATGGACTGTCCAGGTAGACCTTCTGTGTCCAGAGATCAAATACATGGGAACAATAAAAGAGTGTAAATGACTTCAAAGCCTTGCAGTGTCTCTTTTCATGTCTCGTAGTAGAGATTTAATGACGCACCTTAAAGGAATAGCTTCCTCTCAGAGATCAATGTCCGCCTCATGTCTCATGGGTGCCAAGTACAGAGCTGGAGCCTAGCTGAGCGTAAAGACTTGAGGCAGGTGGAAACAGCTAGCATAGCTCGTAAGAACACATCAAGTAAGAAAACGTGCATGGACATAGCCCAGTTAGCCAGCGAGCCGAAGTAACGACACAAAACAAATGGTACGAAGACAAAACTATGATCAATTTGCAACTTTGCCGACGCGCAAAATCATCTTTCAAATTGACAAACGTCATATGTGTAATTCATGGCTGAGTAGAACACACCTGGATCTCAAACGGTCTGCAGTTGAATTGCATTGTGGGTGATGTAGGTGCCAGCTTTTGACAAGGAGAATGCACAGAATCAAAAAGACAATATCTGCTTCCGCTGCATCATGAATAATGTAGCAGTTAAGTGCATTTACCCAAAAACGACTCCTTTAATTCTTGGTAAAGTAGAATGACAGAGCTAGTGTGTACCAAAGAACCGCACATGAACGAGAGGGACAGCTCAGTGGACTACAACATGACAGCATGTCCAACACTGGAGCAGCAGTTATCAGCAGACAAACGACCGCTCTGGACATGGTGATTGTGAAATACAGGTTTGTTTCTGTAAAAGCTGTGAGCCAGTCAACCTGTGTCTCGCTCAGTGCTGCCAAAGCGGAGCATGACGTCCTCAGTGTACAAGCTGGGGAATGGAACATCCCGTTCTAGAGCAGTCACCACTGCAGCAGTTGGGCACCCATCAACACTGATGGTCCAATTCATAGGAAGCGTGAAACTGCTGGAGTTGAAAAAAAGAAGAGAACCATTGAATGCACCGCAGGAAGCGTGCTGTGGACCAGGACACTGCTGATGGAACTGCTGCAGCTCTCTCCCGAGTCTTTCAACGCTGTTGGACATGATGTTTGGGTTAGACATGTTTTCTCACTAACCTCTATCGGCATCAACACAATGGAGGCCAACAGGACTCCGTGGTGCTTGAGGCATCAAACACGTCTCAATGGGCTTCAACAAAGAACATTATCCCAAAGCTGTCGGTCGTTGGTGCTCAGCAGACGCTCCTGACTTCAGATGGCTGTGTAGATAGGCATGAACATGGCACAAAAGAATAAAAAGGACTTTAGAAGTTTGGAGATTTTAGTCCTGCTTCAATGAAAATCTCTTCTTTAGAACAGCATCAGCAGCAGAATGTAGGAACCGGTTGAAGCCACGGAATGGGAGAAAATAACAAGAGCTGTGAATGCCGTGTCACCCGAGGGTCGTACTGGTTCCATGTGAGGAAGGCTTAAAGAATGCAAGAACAGGAGAAGTAGCTCTGTCCGGCATGTTCCCCTGGACAGGGACCCTTATAGACCTACTGTCTGAAGACACCATGTCTTCCAAGAGCCTGAGGCTCGAAAGAAGGAATTCAGCCATGATGCGTCTGGTTCAACTCCTCACTGACCTTATGATATGCAGAGACACACTCACCTTCCATTCGTGCATCATTCAAGTCTTTCAGCAGAGTCAAACATGGAACATGTTTAACCCAGGACAAGGTGTCCCACCCGAACCGACCCACTGTCCCAACCATCCTGGGGAGTCAGAATTTTGGTGAAATGCTTTCCCTGTACATTTAACAAAATTATGACTTTCACTTTTGGCTCTAAATACTTGACAAATTGTGAGCATACCGCTGTATTTGTATCAAGTCATGTGCTTGATAGTTCAGGTTCACCACTCCCCCTCACTCAGTGCACTAACATGACATTTTAAAGGTTCAGCAACATTTGGGGGCAACTGTGGTTGCTCAGGGATCAAACTATCAGGTAGTCTGTGAGTGATGGAAGGTTATTTGGTGTCCCAACTGACCCCGCTCTCCACTATTAGGTTACACTATTTCCAGGAAGGAATGTAACATTACATTAGTCATTTAGCAGACTTACTATTCAGATCATATCACATTCACACACCGTAGGCGCAGCTACGGGAGACATTTTGGGGTTTAGTGTCATGCGACATGCGACATGCGGAGCCGGGGATCGAAACGCCGACCCTCTGATTGAAGGACGGCCCTGCTCTCCACGAGCCACAGATGTTGCTGAGCTTTTAAGATGTCATGTCAGTACTGTAGTGCACTGAGTGTGGAGGAGCAGATAACCTGGGTGAACCTGAACTATCCAGCACGACTTGATACAAGCAGCCGGCCATTCCTGATTATTTCTATGCATCGTCACATACAGGCTCTCTGTCACACCTCCTCCCTCAAGGCCCAGAAGAAGAGAGCGGCCTCCCTTTTATTAATCAGCTCTGGCTTTAATCACAAGTCAATTAGCAGCATGGCCTAATTGACTATCATCTTAATTGCTCTATACCGCTCCGCCTTAGAGGACCGTCTGCTACCGGCTTATCGTCTCACTTCCTGATACGACACACACTTAATGAATGCTCGTACTTGTGCATGGAAATGTTGCCGGTCCAATTCCTGTCACGTCCCAGCAGATGCCCCCGCGAGGCCCACCGCTAACCGACTGAAGAGGCAGCCTGACATTTATGGGATGTAATTGAAGATGGGTATGAACCCCCACGCTCCGACAGAGATGGATATCAGCCAGCAGCTGATCCGTCCTGCTCCATCTGCCTGCGGTGAGACGAGGCTGAGAAGGTGACTGTTAGATGGGGAAGCTACTGATAAAACATAGGCTCCTGGTTGAGTCTGTTTCCACACTGTGATCCACTTGGTGTATGAGTCCGTGTGCTGGGACTCGTTGTGGGCTGGGACTCGCTGTGTGCTGGGACTCGCTGTGTGCAGGGACTCGCTGTGAGCAGGGACTCGTTGTGTGCTGGGACTCGCTGTGTGCAGGGACTCGCTGTGTGCAGGGACTCGCTGTGGGCAGGGACTCGCTGTGTGCAGGGACTCGCTGTGGGCAGGGACTCGCTGTGTGCAGGGACTCGCTGTGGGCAGGGACTCGTTGTGTGCTGGGACTCGCTGTGTGCAGGGACTCGCTGTGGGCAGGGACTCGTTGTGTGCTGGGACTCGCTGTGTGCAGGGACTCGCTGTGTGCAGGGACTCGCTGTGGGCAGGGACTCGCTGTGGGCAGTGACTCGTTGTGTGCAGGGACTCGCTGTAGGCAGGGACTCGCTGTGGGCAGTGACTCGCTGTGGGCAGGGACTCGTTGTGGGCAGGGACTCGTTGTGGGCAGGGACTCGTTGTGGGCAGTGACTCGTTGTGTGCAGGGACTCGCTGTGGGCAGGGACTCGCTGTGGGCAGTGACTCGCTGTGGGCAGGGACTCGCTGTGGGCAGTGACTCGCTGTGTGCTGGGACTCGCTGTGTGCAGGGACTCGCTGTGGGCAGGGACTCGCTGTGGGCAGTGACTCGCTGTGTGCTGGGACTCGCTGTGTGCAGGGACTCGCTGTGGGCAGTGACTCGCTGTGTGCTGGGACTCGCTGTGTGCAGGGACTCGCTGTGGGCAGGGACTCGCTGTGTGCAGGGACTCGCTGTGGGCAGTGACTCGCTGTGGGCAGTGACTCGCTGTGGGCAGTGACTCGCTGTGTGCTGGGACTCGCTGTGTGCTGGCAGGACCACATCTGTGATAATCATCTGCTTCATAATGTATGGAACACATTTACTGTCACAAGCTAAAACTAATGCAAAGAACAATATTTGCCTTTTAGAATCATCAAAAGTGCAACATTTTAAAACTTCACTTCATTTCATTGAAATCATTGTGTGCATCTTTAGAAATGATTTGTAAAATCTATAAAATAAAAAGTAGTTTTACGACTAATCAATAATATTGTAATACAATATTTCAGAAATCAAAACAGACACTTTAGAAAGAATAAGAATGTAATTAGAAAACTGAAAATGAAAAGCATGCGAGTCAAGAATAAGAAAGCAAACAATGTGTGTTCAGCAGGTTCTCAGAGTTCTCGTAGAGGAATCACTAACTACTACGTTTACCATCAAAAGTAGAAGTAAATATTATATTTGGGGGCAATGTAATGGAATAAATGAGCTTTGAGAAAACGTTTTACAGGCAATAACAGCATGTGACTCATGGTTTCAGCTCAGTGTCTACAGCAGAGAACACGCTGCGGCTCCGTTAGCTTCACTATGATGTATAAACATTTAGTTATGACCAAGAAAAATAATTCAGAAACATGAAACAAGCACTCACCGCTGACATTGTTTTCAGTTGTGCATTCATCATGAATGTGGGTTCTCAACCATTCACCTCAGTTCATAAAATGTGTCAGTTCGTAAACATGAGGTGAACAGCAGCTCTGGGTCCGATGCTGACTGTGCGGTTAGCCTGCGGGCTGACAGCTGCCCGAGGCTACAGACGAGGAGAGTGCGACACCCTGTGTACAGATGATAGGATGCACTTTTATTATCACCATTCTTGTGTCATAAACATCCATGAAAACATCCTTTCACCTCAAATCTAAAGTAGACGGGATTGGGGAACCTGTAGAAACACTGATCAGTGCATTAACGCAGGTATCGCATGTGTCACTGTGCTTCCAACAACCTCAATGACTGATCTCATCAACATGCAGGAGCAGCCCGCCACTTTAAATCACTTCACCTCCCTTCCCCTATCGGCTTTATTTCCTAACAACTGTCCTCGGCAGCGCCAGTGATCCTGGTCTGTGGACGTCTCTCCGCTCTCGTTGAGTCCAGACTCCTCGTGTCCCTGCTGTCATGGCTCTCTGTGTCTGCAGCTCACCGTTGTTGTGAATGAAGATCGAGTGAACAGACTGAGATCGAGGCGTTTAGCTCAATTCAAGCAATAACATTTATTTGTGACAGAAGTATTATGTCCAGCAGTTAAACGTGCACGGACCCTAGCAAAAAGGAAAAGGGTGCAAAAGTGAAACCTAAGAGCGCTTATACAGAGTGCGCAGGCGTGTCCTTTCTGGTTCTCCTTGTGGAGCCATTGGTCAAATTCAAAGCAGAGGCGGATTTGTTTCTAGCATTCAAATGGCCTGATGGAGTACTGGGCAACGTCACCCACAATGGCTCACGTCCGGAACCCGCCTTCTCTGGAACGTCAGTGTGTGTGAAATGTTGATGTACAGCATATTGTTAACACTTAAGGTGCTGAAAAAGGGTGCAGTTCTAAACTATTTCGAAGTCTCTGTGTGAATAGATAAAGAGAACTCTTCTCCTACTCTAAGATGGCAGTTTCCGCCCTAATCTGGTGGTTTAAGCAAGTGTTTCTTTCAGGGCCACTGTATCTGTTTCTATCGTGCGAACGGGCGACGGAATGCCCCATTCGGAGTTTTTGACCTACTTACAGTGACCTCACAACTCCGCAATATAAGCTTTACAAGTATAGCGCATATTATTTAACAGTGAATGAATATATTTTATTTACACCGTCCATAGGAGGCTGTCTGGGTGTCACCCGGGGAAGTTGAGGGGGGTACGGGTGGGTCCTCCTCCTCCTCATACAGGGGTCATCTGCTTGGAAATGATAGAACCTGAAACCTTCACCTGGAAAGAAACACTATGACATATATATGTCTGTGTATATATTAGGGGTATAACGGTACGCGTATTCATATTGAACCGTTCGGTACGAGGCTCACGGTTCGGTGCGCATGACGAACCGAATACGTTTGATAAAAAACAAACCTTTATTTAACCAGGTAGTCTCATTGAGATTAAAAATGTATTTTGCAAGATGTAAGTAACAATACTACATAACATTAAGGAGCAGTTTTTGTTTTTTATGCTTATGTGTTGCTAAGAAGACACCCCAGAAGATGGGTCACTCAGGTATAGTTCCATCATTGTTCAAAGTCAAAGAATAATTTTATGATGTTAGTTGTAATGAATAAATATATTTTAAAATCAAATACATTTCTCTGGCATTTATATGTATATATGTATATATGTATATATGTATATATATAGTGTATTCTGTATATCAGTAATGTCAGATGTCTTGGGGAGGTGCTTATTGCAGTGGAGGGGGAGACAGAGATAAACTCATCTCCCTTACATAGGTCTGCTCTGAAGGAGTTTGAGCTGAGATAATATCAGCCTTTTACAATGAAAGCTTTTTCTCTTCAATATTATTTCCTCCATTAACAATGTAAATGTTTCAGTCAAAACAAAGCTACGCTTTCCACTGAAGTGAGTTTCGTGAATCCGTCCTCAGTCAACAGATGAATGGGAGAAGGTCTACGTGGCATCTCCTCAGCTAATACTATAATGATATAGAATATATACTATAGAAAGCTTCATACCTGCACTGAAGTCCATCTGTGAGCAGGTGGCTCTGACCCCAACATAAACCTGCTGCCTTGGCTGCAGGTAGTCAGGGGGCAAAGGGTTAAAGTCTGTCAGCAACAGAGGAAGAGAGTCAGTCCAACACTGCCACAGGCTCCGTGCAGGCAGAGCGTTGCTGACTCGGTGCTGCACCTACACTGACCGGAGAGCCTCCAGTTCCCATCAGCAGGAAAGCGTCGACCTGCAGGAGGACGAAGCTGCACAGGGGGGGGGAGCGTGACAGCGACCGCCTCCAGCAGCCGCCGCATTCTGCTGCGTGTTGAGCTGGAGCTGCTGAGGGTAATGCAGGGGTGGGTCTGTAGCTAGAAGACACAAGAGTACAGGAGACTGGTTAGGGCTGATCCTAATACAAATGCCCTGGTGGTCATCAGTAAAAACAAGACCAATAACAAAACAAGCTCAGTTCTACATTTGACTTAGCGTGTGCCTTGTTTCAGCTAATTCTAAATAGTGTACTATGAACATAAACTACTATCTTTAAATCTGTGTGAACGGAAGTTTGAGCTTTTGTAAAGTGTGAACTTGCAAAACACGGATAACTAGTGATGCCCCCCCCCCTCTATACCCGGGTCTAAAGGGGAACCGGTAACAGCAGTGAATACCCGGAGTATTGCTGCGGTCCAGAGTTAACAGATCTGCTCTCGCTACTTCAGAGGTTACGGAGGGAGGTCTCCACGCAAACACAACACTGCTGCAAACCTCCTCTCTCTGTGTCTTTGCACGAGGGGCGGAGTCACACACACACACACACAGGCTCAGTACAGCCTGAGACTCACATCATGGCAGAGAGAAGACAAAGATCCAAAGTGTGGCTACATTTGACTCCAGTAGAATCTGAGAACAAACTCAATAAACCCTCAGAAGTAAGTTTGTAGATTGTTGGGCTGAGGCTGCAGCCACGACTTTAATCCTCTCTTTTTTTCACAAAATCATCAAAAAGAACCAATAAGCAGTATTGACAACAGAGAAAAGTCAGCAAAACCAACAAATCAACAGTTTCGGTTTCTTCACTTGAGAGATTCTATGTTTGTCTTTTTATCTGAGCTCTGGTCACTGAAGACTGTACTTCTGTCCACCAATCAGGAGTAGTTAGCAGCACTGGAATAGAAATGTGCTGTTTTGTTCTTAATGCGAGTCAGATGTGATGAGTCCTGATGAAGCTTTGAGTGTGAACTCTTTAAGTTTAGCTAAAGAAACAACACATGAGCAATTAACAGCAGTTTGACATTTCTAGGACTGATTGATAGACCACCAACACAACTAACGCTCATTGGGTTCCTGTGCCTTTAACGCCAGCAGGTACAGCTTGAGGAGCTTTGGAGTTTAGAATGAGCAGGTAGGAAATGTAAAGAAATACGACTTCAGTGGCACAGTGGGAAAACACACAGATATAGTAACAGGATGCTGCAGAGAAATAGAATATGTATAAAAGATTAAAAGTATATACACTACAATACAGAAGAATGAAAGTGTTGGTGTATGACAAAAAAAAGAGTAATATGAAAATATACTAAGAAATGAGAGCACGAGCCGGTCTAGTATTCTCTCTGGCTGATTAACGGCTTGTAGGACTCTCAGAGGCTCATTATTAGCTATTGTGAAAAGGGCAGCAAGTGAAGGCTGTGTACAGGGGCGGACTGGGGGGAAAAAGTGGCCCGGGAGTTACTGTCAGACCGGCCCACTCAATGCTCGGTTTTTGCAGCAGCTCACTCTTTTCTGCAACACTGTCTATGATTTTCTCACTGTCCAGCATCTGCAAAACATCTGTCTGAGTAGCCATTAACATAAAAGCCTCCAGGTGCTGTTGAGAGAGCGAGCTCCTGAGCCTGTTTTTGATATATTTCAGCGTCGAAAAGCTTCGCTCGCATGCTACCTGTGTGACAGAGAGGGTCATCAGGAACCTGTATGCAAGGCCTATGATGTGGTATGCATCTGTCAGGAGGTTGTACTGCTTCAGAACTCGGTAGCAACAGATTGGACAGTCCTTGCAAGATGAGCACTTTTTGTAAACCATCTCTGCCTCATCTTCAGCCTCATCTTCAGCATCCTCCGGCCCGGCTTCTGTTGTCTTGGTTGTGTACTCCTCAAATACTGATGCCTTCAGCCTATCCCATGTCGTGCCAGACGTTTGAGCTCGCTTTGTAACTCGCATAGTCAAATCAACGTAATTAACACAATGACAGCCACAAAGTCATAAGAACCAGTCACATATATTCATATGACAACAAAGCACATCAATCCAGCAGACCTGCAGCGGATCCACGCATTCCACCACACAAGAGCACGAGCCATCAAATATTATTCATAAAAACGTTACTGCGGATGTAAAAAAACAAACGCAGTTTGTCACTTACCAAATTCTTTGTTGACAAAGAATTGAATCCCAGTACATCGTTTCAGTTCCAGTAAGAAGTCCTCGATTCATGGACGCGTGACAGTCGAGCCGCCCCTGTATTTCGCCGGTCTACGGCGGACATTCGCACCTCCGCGGCCCCGCCCCGACCGTCGCCCGGCACGAGCGCACGGCGCAGACCGCGGTTATGGAGAAAAGTTTTTAAAAGCACCGTAGTGTCCAGCCGTGCTATGGCGTCCTCAGATCGCGATTAGTAGTATAATGTCAGTTTATACTGTTGATGCAGTTTTCACTGATTATTGACTTTCGGTATTAGAGTCAATTGAACGTGTTCTGTGAAGCATATAATATAGTCGGGGCCGGCGATGTCAGAGACCGGCCCAAACCCCGTCGGCCTACCGGGGATTCCCCCGGTATCCCCGATGGCCAGTCCGCCCCTGGCTGTGTATGAGGACTGAATACTGTACTGATGCAATCAGTGGACCTTGACGAGTGGGCAGACGTGTCTGATTGCCGAGTACAGCTATAAAGAATATAAAAGGCTTGAGGGGGAACAGCAGACACGGGGCCTGTGGGATGTTATAGGTAGCAGAAGTGCTTTCCACCAGAGGCTTGTTGATAAAAATGCCTTGCGTTTCCAAAATATTGAATTCCTATTTCACAAATGTTTGGAGATAATGAAAATGTGTAGTCGTATTTAAGCTTCATTGAGCAATAGCGTAAAAGTTCTGTCCACAAGGCATTACACTGCTGTGGTGAAAGCCATTCAAGCCAGCATTGGTATTTAAAAGCAATCAGCTGTTTTATTAGCATCGATCACAGAGCGGCTGCAGCTGTGCTTCCACACACAGGGAGTGACCAAACCTTACTAGCGGAGCCAAAAGGCCCCCAAGCCTTCGCCTTTAGCTTTCACCTAGCACACACACTTCACCACATAATTAAAAAAAACAACAAGAAAACACAAAAAAAACAGGTAAGTATTTTTCATTTATTAGTATAGCAACAGACTGTCTCATGTTTATCGTTTTGTATTGGAGATGATATGTCCCTTCACGGGTGCCGTAGAGAAAAAGCGACTTCCGCTTATGGTCGAGGGGGGGGCAGAAGTAAAGAGAGAGGCTGCAGCAGCTGCTGCTCTCCCTGGAGACTACTGGACATCGCTGCGGTAAAGTCAGCAGACACTCAGATCTCCGTGGTCAACACAGCAGACACTTAACGTAACGATGGCCTGCCTCGGTCGGCGCTAGCTGCTATTAGCCTGTCTCGAACGATTCCGTCGTGACGCCCTTTCCGGTCATTACGCTGTCATTTTCTTCGGCGATCGCCAACCAAACGTAAATAATATTAATTCATACATATCAAATAATCTACGTGTCAAATTTCATGAATATATATGGACGTTTATATGTCTAAATACTATAGGAAAGTGACTTTGATGAGAGAAAGCAGAAAGAACGCTCGGGCGACGCTAAAACAGCTCAAACAGAAATTAAGGAGCTTTTATTGCATCATTTGGAGTTGTTGAAGCGTGATATCTTATTGTGAAGGACAGAACTATGGTCCCGGATGTGTTGACAGCATTGATGGTCATTTTTGCGACCCTGGAACAAGCGAATATCCCCGAAAAACCAGCAGCAGCCAGTGTTTACAACGAGGATAGAAGTCCGTACGGATTAGGCCAAGAGCAGTGCACGGCTAATTCACCGGTGTTAGCATCGTTTTAACGACTCTGGTAAAGGCAAAGCTAACTGTAATAATTACAACAATATTTCGTTTGAAAGGTACGAAGTTTAACTTCAGTTTAACACCATTAAATCAACTGAAAACATTACACGATCATTTTTATCAACATTGTAAGTGAATTGTATTGAAACATTAGCTAAAAACTGTCCGGTTTGGGATACAACTCCGTTACATGTTAGTGCACCTACATGCTGACATTCACCGTAAACGCATTTAAACGGCACAGATCGGGAGCGAGTGAAGGACTTTGAAAGTTAGCGGAAAGATTAACGTGAGACAACATCCGGTTTCTTCAGATGAACATCCGGTTTTCAGAATAAGATGCCAAGAAAGTATGAATTATATTCACATTAAGTATGAAACATGCTACCTGCATCTCGTGAATCAAATGTTATTGCCCTTTTGTTCATATAGCAGTACTTTTAAAATAGAAGTGCGCAATACACTACTTTTGAATTCATTATTGAACTTTGCCATAACAATGCGATTAATCGCAAAAAATCCATGCGATTAATCGCGATTAAATATTTTAATCATTGCCCAGCACTAATCGAGTCAAAGGACACAGCTGATCAGTCATGTGAGTCAAAGGTTCGCTACGTCACAATTTATTTAGAGTAAAAACCTTTCACGCAATTTAATGTTTTATTGAATTTTCCCGTTTCCATACAACTTTTCTAATGATACTTCAAAATGTGCATGTAAATACACTGAAGGAAACACGGCTAGTGACAATCCTAAAGAACATTACGTCGTCCATCCCAGACTGCCAGCGATCACCTTCAGCTGGGACTCACTCAAACTAAAGTAGAAGTATGTAACGCATGTCTCAATGGCCTCAAAGGCAGCCTGCTCACTGTCATACTCAAACCCGGCGTAATGCGGTGAGGCGGCTCTTGTCCACACTTCACTTCGGTTTATCTGCTCTGTCTTCCTTCCTTTTCAGTTTTCCAGCTCCTTTTTGTCCTTGAAGGAGGTTGTAATTTAAAGCAGTGGTTCCTCCTCATTAAATATATATTAAACTATGAAACTCATTAGACTACATGCAGATCTGCATTAGGTTCTCAAATCCCTGCTTGATCATCAGAGTTTGTGACGGGGGCCGGTATGTTGGAGTTGGAAATGAACAACAAATATGTTGCAGAGCAACGTTCACAGATGCTGCAGTGATTCCCTGAAGCTGTTCAATCACCTAACCCTGACGCTGCTAGTAGTGTCACTGTCATCCTGTGGTTAGTGCCCCATTGTGGTCAACATGTAGTTTTGGAAGCTTCACAGGAACAGACTGAAAGGTATGTTTCTTATGTTATGTTATTGAGAGATGTGCTAGCAATTGAGCATCGCAGCCTTTTACCAACAGGTATGTGAAAAAACACGTTTCTTTGTCTGTACAAAGACTTGTGTTGATTGTGGTTTTGATTCTTGTCACTTTAATGTTGTCACTTTAATGTTGAACATACAAGGAATTTGACATGACGGGAGGTGCGTAACATTTAACAACAATCAACAATGCAAAGTAGAAACAAATTAAATTTACAGAAAATATAAGATAAAGTAAAATATAAATATAAAATATAAATAAAGTGAAATGTAGAGAATAATGAAGAATAGCAGTAAATGTGTGGCAGTACAGACTGACCAGACAGCTGGAAAGGTTTAGAAGTGTTAGTCTGTTATTTGTTGCAACGTGGCACAGTCAATAATACAACGGTGTCTCCGTTTGGGTCCAGAATAAACCGACCGTAACGGAACAATCTGGCCATCATGGACCCAGCGGACCTGAACCTCCTCCGTCAAGCACTGGCCTCCCAGGGCACTCTGATCGACCAGCATGAGACAATTCTCCGGGAAGTAATGCAGACTCTACGAGCCCTTTCCACCAGCGTGTCTCAACTCAGCGGCCAAATGGATCAGGTCACGGACTCACCTCTCTGCCCCCAGCGTTTCCGCTGCTCCCACGGCGGATCCACCTGTGCCACCCCCAGCCCACTCGGCTCCAGTCTTTCCAGCTCCGCGTGCCTGTGAGCCGTTCATTCCGACACCGGAACCCTACGCCGGAGATCTGGGAGCCTGTGGGCGGTTCCTCCTGCAATGTTCCCTGGTATTCCAGCAGCAGCCAGCCACCTACGCTCCTGATAGGTCACGTATTGCCTTTATCACCAGTTTACTCACGGGCAAAGCTGCCCAGTGGGCCACCGCCTTATGGGAGAGGGAGTCCCCCAATCTGTAATTTATACACTGTATTTGTAGCAGAAATTAGGTTTTTGACCATCCCGTTCAGGGTAGAGCAGCATCCAGCAGACTCCTCTTTCTTCGTCAGGGCGCCGGAACAGTTGCAGAATATGCGGTGGATTTTAGAATCCTAGCTACAGAGAGTGGGTGGGAGGAGATTTCCTTGCAGAGTGTTTTCGTCTACGGGTTAGCTGAGAATATCAGGGATGAGCTAGCGACGAGAGAAGAGACAGACAGCTTAGACTCCCTAATTTCCCTGTCTATCCGCCTAGATAACTGTCTCCGTAGAGAGCGCACCAGCTGCAGACCATCCTCCACCTCTTACAGTCAACCTCAGGCAGCTCCCCAGGTTAGAGCAGACAGTCAGACGGCCTCCAGACCGCCCCTCAGCGTTCGACCACCGCTTTTCATCGAGGAACCGATGCAGTTGGGACGCGTCCGCCTCCCTTTATCGAAGCGCCAACGCCAGGCTAGTCTACGCCCTGGATGGACAACCCCTGGTTCACATCACTCACCACACAGCTCCCCTAAGTCTTCATCTGTCCGGTAATCACCATGAGTCAGTTGAACTACTCATAATTTCCTCACCACATGTTCCAGTGGTCCTCGGCCAACCTTGGCTGAAGCGTCACAACCCTCACATTGATTGGTCCACAGGGGCTGTAGTTAGTTGGAGCACATTTTGCCACTCTCAGTCTCCAATTAGCCTCAGCTCCCACTAACATAATTGCAACACCCACTATTGAGCCCCCTGACCTCACATTAGTGCCACCCACCTACCACAACTTAGGGGAGGTATTCAGCAAGCAGCGAGCCCCAACACTGCCCCCACATAGGCCCAATGACTATGCCATCAACCTGCTTCCTGGCATCCCCTTTGCCCTCCAGCTGCCTTTTCAAGATCTCCCGTCCTGAAAGAGAGGCTATGGAGAAGTACATCCAAAGCCACCATCTTCTCCAAACTGGACCTCCGCAATGCCTACCACCTCATTCGGATCCGGGAGGGAGATGAATGGAAGACCGTTTTCAACACCCCTCTAGGCCATCCCCTCGAGTATCGGGTCATGCCTTTCGGCCTCACCAACACCCCGGCAGTGTTCCAGGCCATGGTGAACGATGTCCTCCGTGACATGCTCAACCGCTTCGTTTTGGTCTACATTGATATGACATCCTCATCTTCTCCCGGAACATGGAGGAACACATCAAGCATGTCAGTCTAGTGCTACAGCGACGACTGGAGAACAAGCTTTTTGTAAAAGAGGAGAAATGTGAATTCCATGTCACCACAGTGAGTTTCCTTGGATTCATCATCCAGCCGGGGCAGGTGAGGGCGGATGCAGCAAAGGTTCAGGCAGTGACAGAGTGGCCTACTCCCACCACTCGGAAACAGTTGCAGCGGTTCGCCAACTTTTACCGACGGTTTATCTGCAATTACAGCAGGGTGGCTACCCCCCTCACGCAACTCACCTCCAATGCCATTCCATTTACAAGGACTCTAGAGACTGACGCTGCCTTCGCCTCCCTCAAACAGCTGTTTACTACAGCCCCGGTACAAATTCATCCTGATCCCTCTCTGCAGTTCGTTGTAGAGGTGGATGCCTCAGATTCTGGAGTGGGGGCCGTCCTCTCCCAGCGGTCTCCCCAGGATCAGAAGATGCACCCCTGCGCTTTTTTTCCCCGGCGCCTGACCCCTGCAGAGCGCAACTATGATGTTGGAAACCGCAAACTATTGGCAGTAGTTCTTGCACTCGAGGAGTGGAGGCACTGGTTGGAGGGAGCTGAACAATCATTCATCGTTTGGACAGACCATAAGAATCTCTCTTACCTCCGCTCTGCCAAGAGACTAAACTCCCGACAGGCTCGGTGGGCGTTGTTCCTGGAAAGGTTCAATTTTACACTCACCTACCGGCCTGGTTCACACAACATCAAGCCAGATGCTCTCTCTCTGCAGTCCACCACTGAAAGAACCCCCTTAAAGCCTGAACCCATTCTTCCCCCCTCCTGCATGTTGGCCGCTGTCACATGGGGAGTTGAGTCTCTCGTCCAGAAGGCCCAGCGCTCCCATCCGGATCCAGGTGGTGGTCCTCCCAAGTGTTCAATCAGTCACCTCTATAGCAGAGAGCAGCGGTCTGTGCAGGCTGGTTGGCCACCTGTGTGGGCAGCAGGGGTCTGATGTCCACGGCTCTGTCTTCTGTCCACATGCAAGACACAAACACAAAGCTCTAGGTTGACCTTCAATCCACAACAGATATTTGTCATTCGTTGCTAGAAAAACCCACATTAAGGCATTTAACAACCAACCAAAGACAAATGGGTCTCTTCATATCGTGGATTAAAAATAAATTATAACATTCACAACTTCATATAATTATGGTCTTGAGAGCACACACAAAACATTTTGAAAGGTTCACAACTCTACATTCTTCTTCTATTATTTTGCTTTCCTTTCTCCATTGTAATTCTTACCTCTTCTGCATCACCTAACCCCGTCCCCTTTACCTGGTGCATAAATGTAATGTTTCTACTGTGTGGGTAATGTCCTCTGTTATATTAGTTTGTTGGTCTTCTTCTGGTCTGAGTTGATAACCAGTCCGCTGAGGAACTTGACAATAGAACAAACGCAGATTGGAGAACATCCTGTGAACAGGTGCAGAAAGCCGGCCGGTAGGATACTGGTTGACCAATCACAACCGGCTCGCTACCTCTTCAGAAAGCTCCATCAGCTTCTGCTCCATCAGGACCAGAACCAACCGACACCTAAACACTTTCCATCACAGCACAACTCTCTACTATAGACTAGGGTTGTCACGATACCAAAATTATGACTTTGATACGATACCTGCCATAAGTATCACGATACAGATACTTACGATACTTTTTTACCAGCTTGTTCCTGCCCAGCTTTTTGAACACTTAACAAATGGCATTAATATATTAGTATTAGCCTACAGCAAGATATTAATGAAAACTACATGGTGCCATGATTGCTGCTGCTCTGCTGGCATCTGTCTGACTGTCTGTGGGAGTGGGTGGGTAAACAATGCTTCATTTACTTGCATAGTGAGTTTGATATTTTCACTTCATATTTTATCTTAATTCATGGAATAATTATTTTTCCTTTACTAAAAATTTAAATAATTAGCTGAAGATCCACCCTCAGGCTCCACCAGCATGGCGCCATTTTGCATGAATTGTGTTTCATTTAGTGCACGTCTATGTGCATTGTGACCTCATGATCATATAGGCTTGTTGTCAAACTAGGCTCAGGCTACTCGTGTTAGCTGTCTATGGGTGAGCTTGGGGGTGTTCATGTTTATAATCACATTTGCTTACCCGTAGTTCTTTGAACTCTTTAAAAAGTTGGGGGTGTCTGTCTGAAAGGTGCTTTGCCGTGTTAGACGTGTTGCCTCACTTTGTCTGTGTGGCTCTGAAACAAGTTTTGCAGTAGGTCAGTGGGCTTTCCTTCACTGTCTGCAATATAGCCAAAGTACTTCCAGAGGACGGTCGGTAAAAGCTCCTGCATGTCTCCCCTGTGATCACTCTCTGTGAGTGCGCGCTGCCTGTTGCTGTGAGCGCGCTGGGCAGCCCCGCCCCCTTGCATGCCTGCATGACAGGGAGCGGAGCAGCAAGTGCGCTCTGATCGCGCTATTTTAATAAAGTATCGATACTAAAATTATGCAAAATCGTATCGTTTTTAACGTACAGGTACCGCGGTACCTTTTTAGTATCGATACACCGTGCAACCCTACTATAGACCGTGCAATATCTGTCAGTGCTGTATGTGCGAATGTAGCATTATTCAGCATATTTATTATTGTTAAACATTATGTCGAAAAACTTAGCATTTTATTCATCTTAACTGTGTATAAGTCTTCTAAGTAACATTATTTAACATAATCATTTAACTTTCTCCGTTGTGTTCATTTGAAAAATAAGACATTCTGATCTAAACTCTGGTAACAGCTTTGGTTAGACTCACCTTAGTCAGGGGTTCAATTAGCACCTTTGATTTGACCATAATGTGATTCCTGACTTGAACAAATGTTTCCTTCCTTTGTCAAACAGGCTTTTGATGAAGCTGAACCGTCTGATGACGCAAGTAATGTATAAATTTAAAGTCACAGTAAAATGCAAGTTAGACAGTCTTTAGCTTCAGTAATGTGATGCATTTCACGATTCAGGATTTCAAACCTGTAGGAATTCATCCACTTATCTGTTTCTATCTCTGGAACTGGTGAGAGGGACTCCAGTGGGGAAGGGTTAGGGTGTAGATATATTGAGGAGGAAACAATGAATAGCAAGTATGGAAAGATTTATATTCAATCAGCAAAAAGTCCCACCCAAAGACTGAATGAGTATTTGATGTTACTGCACAAACCGCCATGTTCCCAAAGAGCCACACACGCTGTACGACCCTAAAGGCCGGAGAGGGTTTGTTACCTGAGTTTGGGGGAACCAGCTGAAACCTCTGAATGACAATAGGAGAAACTTGATTAGACCAACCTGAGTCCAGCAGGGGCCATGGATGGGGCCTCTCAGGTCTGAAACTGTGGTGTCCAAAGTCTTCTCTATAACCCTGGAACACTAAACATCCAGAAAATGCAGAGATGTATGACAAGACAGTCAGTTAAGCATATACATAATATACCAACAGATAGCTCAATAGATGATGTGCTGATGATAATCTCTTGACATTTGCTCATGGTTTTTGCAGCAGCTGGTGTCATTTTTACAGATTTTTCTTTCATGTTGTGTGGGCTGCTTTTCCAGAAATAGAAAACATCCTTTTCATTGGAACAACCCATTTTGTCAGTCGGGTGAAACAGATAGTTTGTTGAAGAGAGTAGTTGTTTATTTCAGACCGTTTTCAGGAGTGAAAGTATTGAGTCTGATTGGTGTAAAAGCTTTTCAAACAGTATTTAGGAGAGAAGGCATGAACAACTTCTACTGTAACCCAGAGAAATATTCATGTCTGTCCATAGTACATGACTGAAGCACATGTTGGGTGACATATATGAATATATGCAGAATCAATCCGCTGCAGGAAAGGTCTTCCTAAAGAGCACCACTTTGATCAGTATAAACTATGTCCTAACAGCAGCCACTGGACTGAACCATGCTCCACCAATAACAAGTCAGCACTCAGTATATCAATCAGCTGTGTGTGCACCAGCCTCTTCCTGCAGGAGAGGGGGGGGTTGTAGAGGTCGACTCCCCAGGCCTCAGCGGCGTGCTGCAGCAGCAGGCTGCTGATGCGTCGATGGGCCAGCACGTCCCAGTTGACGCCGTCCGGCATTCGGTGCTGCAGGCTGCAGCGGAAGTGGAAGTGCAGGTCGAGGACATCCGTAGGCCTCCGCCAGTCGACCGCTGTAGAAGTTGGCTTCGATGATGTCATAACGCAGTGTGGGAGCCAAGTGGCTCACCTGCAGTGATTCAATGACAGGAACAGCTGATTCAACCCACACAGGTTCATCAATCATTTTAGATTTGTGTTTGGTGGTAAATAATGCAATATTATCATTCATTGTCTCTGCATATGACATGTATTATTGAGACACAATTCTTATCTGGAGATATTGTGATGCATTGGTCTCAAATCTCAGACAATGTGTCGTTTGAGTCTCGACAATCAAAGAGACCATATTTCAAAGCCTATAGGTGCGTTTCCATCCACCCTGAAATATTAAAAATATAATGAAAAATACAGCAAAAAGGCTGGTGTATCAATAAAAGCAAGTGTAAACAAACCAATGAATAAATAATAACTACATGAAATTTGTGACTAAAACATCCACTGAGGAGAGAAAAACATCAGATCTGTGTGGAGCAATGAGGAGACCGTCCTCACACTAATACAGGACAATAAAAGATATTTTAATGGTGTAATCTTGTTGCTCCTCCTTCCGCTGATGTGGTTTTCTGGCAGCTGACTGGAGAATTAGCACCACCTGCCATTTCTCTTGAGGAACCAACTCCTAAAGCTTAAACCGTATAGTGAGCCCCTGCAGGCGCACGCTACGAGCACGTACAGAGGCGGTTATGCTTAACGTGCTGTTTGTTGCAGTATACGCCAGAGGGCCTACAAACATCTGTATCGTGAAGAAGCGAGACGACAACCAGCGGAACAGGCAAAATGTCATGAACCAACCTCCACAATGCATATCTCATATGCATTATTACTTGATTGCCTTTATACAAGCCCTGTAAAGAAGCAATTCAGTGTTGAATGCAATGCTCTGATGGTGCACGCCTACTAACAGGAATTCAGAGTGATGACCGAGCGCAGGCCGTGATTACGTTGTGTTCTAACCCGCACGCTTCACGCCAGCTTTGTTACAGCGAGAATAAACTAAGCTTAATGTTCACATACAACAGAAGTAGATGGGAACACACATTCAGTCTGATTTTCTTTTGCGGATTCATTTCGGTTAAAAATCTGAGAAGATTTTGCAAGTTTTTCATGGGCGCAACCCACATACTCAGCTGTGCTGCTCATCCCACAAATGCATGTTCCTGACAAATGGGGCACCGTTTGAAAGGTAAATAAACAGGCTTTCCAACGATTTATTGCCAAGAAGCATTGTTACAACAGAGAAATAATCTACCAAACACGAATTTCCGAACTTTTTGTTCGATGTTTACATACACACATATATCTGAACATAAACACATTTAAAAGAATAGGGGCAAGCGAGTAGGAGGGAACAGGAGAAAAAAGAAAAGAAAAAAATATATATATATAACAAAATAAATAAAGCTATTCTAATTCCACAATGTCAATGTGAAGCTGCTCATCTCCTGCTCTGTGGATGAAGACATGTGATGGTGTGGTGAGTGGCTGGGATGAAATCCTGCAGCCGAGAGATACTCACTTCAGGCACCAAGAATCCACCCTTGATCTTCTTGCCAAGCGGCATAGCCAGAGCCCACAAGATGAGGCAGTCGCGGTAAACGATGGCTTTAATCTGGCCAAAGAACTTGTGAAGGTTCTCTTTGTACTGTCCAACACACTCCAGGCCATACCTGGGATATAAACAAATGAGACAGCAGATATGTGAAAATGAAGCTGCCATTTCTAGTTTGTCATAACTAGAAATGTCTTTGAAATGTATTATTTCTATAGAATATATGTTAACTTTTTGTCGTAAACTGTGATGTCCAGTTCCCTTGATAAGCAGTCCTCGTCACTGCTAACTCCACAGCAGACTAGTGGAGGTGGACAGCCACGTGCCATGCTTGCATAAAATTAACATATGACCAATGGTGTGTTGCGGCCATAGATCCTGTCAAGAAGAGTTGAGCCCACAGAGCTGCCTCGGTAACATGCTTGCACATATGTTGTCTTCTTGAAGCTAAACATAAAATTGGAATGGCTTGGAAATCTGTTCACAGGCCGAGCAAACGAGATTGGATAGAGTGATACAGTGCCTCGCCCTAGAGAAACTTACATATGTAGTTGAAGAGAAATATAACGTCTTTGCAAAGATTTGGGTTCATTCATGGAGTTTCTGGAGGGAGATTGTTGTAACCCTGTAGTCTACAGTTTCCCTTTTTTTTGTTTTCCTTCCCCGTTTTTTCTTCCCTCTTCTCTCACTGGTCACATTAGGGAATGTGGGAGCGTTCCATTTGTGGGGTATAATATGTATCCATGTGCATGTACACATGTCACCCTCTACTGTTTTTATTTTTTGTTTCTGCTGAGAAAGTCAGTAACGCCCAACAACACATGTCATTAATATCTTTATTTGAAATATCTCCAAGTGCCTATGTGTGCCTGTTGATGTGCCTTGTTCTGTCTTGTGTATTGTGGAAGTCAATAAAAAACATGTCAAAAACAAATAAAAGGACCAAAACTGGCTGATGGATAAAATGGTATTATTTTTAAACATGATCAATATAAAAGATCTTTGTTTCTTTAAATGAGGTTAACTGATCATATTTGGTTATTGGATCCAAGACATGTACTCAGATCATTTCAGTGTATATCAACCGGCATGTGCCGATAGCAACATTTTGGCGGTGAACCTGAAGCGCTTGATAATGTGGCTCCAGCTCATAATAGTGCTGCTGTGGTTTAGACTCCGTAATGTTGAGCAGAGCTCAGTGCTGCCTGTTGCAGTGACCGATGAATGATCTCACTAGAACAGTCCACAGCCATGCTAGCAGCACTGAGGCTGTGCTAGCACAGTGGTCACATCATCATGCTTAATATCCTCACAATCAGCGGTTTCATATTCACCATGCCCACCAGCTTACTTTAGCATGCTAAAGATGTAACCCAATGATGGTGCTGTTTCTAAAGAAATGATAATCCACCCTGAGGGGAACATGAACGTACTGTACATTTTGCCCTGGTGATGATCAGGAAAAGTCAGGTGATCAACAAAGTCATACATGCAAAAATAATCAGACAACCGCTGTTTAAAAAAGGCACAGTAAAGTTTATTGGACTTAAGCAATAATTAATAGAACATACAATAAACATCTATTCTACAGCTTCAACAACAAGCAGGAAGTGTGTGTGTGTGTGTGTGTGTGTGTGTAGGTGGGAGGGGGAGGAGCGAGAGGGAGCAAGAAGGCAGACATGACCCCATGAATGGCCGTGTCACAGGGTTCCTGATTGTGGGGACACCTAAAAAGTTAGAGGTGAGGTACAATGGAGGACGTGGTTCACAGGTCTGTGACACACTGGCGTGGAGCAAAGCCGAGCTATGCTACGAGCTACTTGATTCAATGAGTATGCAGTGTGTGTGCATGTGAGAAAAAAAGAAAGGAATGCATCCAAAGCGAAAACAACCCTAACTGCCACAGAAAGACACTACAGCCGTCCTTTCATCATCAGAGACACGGCGAGTGAACTCTGTTCCGTCGTCCATGGCGCTGGTCTTCTGATCAAACGCAGTGTACTGGATTTACACACAGTGGCAGAAACAAACACAAGCAGGGGCCCACAGCTTTGGCCCACACAATCAATGTAACATGTTGAACACAGAAACAAGCAACAAGCACAATAGATAAGGTAGTCTCAACGCAGCATTAACTGCTTAAATTTACAACATACTAAAGCTTACAGTACAATTAAGCTGTAAACACACCGTTCTTAACAGGCCCAGACAAAAGCCACCTAATTCAGATTGCTTAACGTAGTGATTAAGGCCCCGTTAACGCGTTGGCCACAAAACCATTGTTCTTTTGTATGCCGTGCCTTCCGTGCACTTTTTTCCTTGCGATTCTCACGTTGTTCCAGCTGTTTTTCGATGGCATAAGTTAAAATATTCTCAACTTTCAGCACCAGCCGCAGAGTCCCCACCGCTTGTCAGTGTCACACTGGACCCAGGCAGCCAAGTCAAATTGAGCAAAAGGCAAGCTTTACTACTGAACCAGTGACTCTGTTTTGAGCAGAGTACATGTGGTAGTAATGTACAGAGGCAGAGGGTTGATATTAGCTGTTTTTAATTACGAGGAAGCACTGGATTCAAGGTACATCTGACCGGGGCGACAATACTTCAGCCAAACTGCTATCCCACCATTACAGGAACAAACGAGCACACCTCTAGTAAGCAAAGCCTTTATACATGACGACATTAACATGTTTTTATATTCTATGTACTTCTGACAGTAGAGTAAGCCACTATAAACATATAGAAAAACCACAGTCATGGAAAAAAAGAATACCGTGAAACCGCCAGAATCTTAAAAAATACCGTGATACACATGTTTGGTCATACCGCCCAGCCCTAGTGCCAGTAACAGGAAGTTATGTCATGTGACCACCAGTAACCAGGAAGCAAGCATGACTGAGCTGCTGTTTTAGTTCTATCTGAGCTAATCTAGCAACATATGCATAAATCTTATGCCTGGTTATAGCATCGTGGGTATGCATTGTTTTCTACAATCGCAGATAATTATTTTTTGAGACTATGTTAGTCATTGAACTCTGATGCTAGAAGAACAGTGTAGTCATCGCTAATGACTACGCTGTTAATAGGCTTTTGAAAGTTCATATAAAATGATTTACAATAAACTAAATCACTGATTACATGTTTAAACATGCCATATTACATCTTAAGATAAACATTTAGTAAAGCATAAAGCATTTTTAACTATTCCTTGCAATGTCATTGTAACGACACACCGCCATTACCTATGCTGCTATTCTTCTCTGATCTCTGCTTCAACGTGAGGAGCCATATGGGTGTTTCACAGTATTCAGACATGAGAGACTGGTGGAGACTAGTAGACACTGGTGTGATCTTTGGTGTGATGGTAGAATATCAAAATAAATGAAACTTCATCTGAAACCTCTTTTGGACTCCCGGTCTGCTCATTTTCCTCTATGGCCGCTCTGGCATCCTAACAGTCATTAAACCTGTGGACAATAATCGTCTTGATGTTAGGGAAGCACTTCCCAAACATCAAGTTCTATACAGCACGGATACTGATGGCGGCACACAGCTATTACTGTCAGCATCAGAATGGTTAATTAATAATAAGCAAAGTAGCAAAGTTGTCACCACTTTTTACCACTTGGGTGTTTTAAGAGGACATTTTCCGGACCACATGCCTTGCTGTACTGACCAGGGTCAGTACAGCATGATATGAGGGAGTGCGGCTGGCTGGAATGTGAGAAACATCACTGGTAGTCCAAATAATGATAATTATCATACCCTCTGTATTTCTGTATTTTCTTTCCCCCAGCACAAGTCAGGTGAAGCTGGCAGCGGGGCAGGGGAAGAGGAGACCGAGGAGAGGCCAGATGGGAAAGTAAAGTCCTTTCCTTCCCCCCTGGCCATGGGAAGGAAGGACCTCTTCAACTGGCAGCTCCTCGACAACGTTGAGGGTCAAGGAGGCAAGTGCTTTTTTTCCCATTCAAATGTTGTGATGGGGTTATGACACTACGCCAGCCACCTCCAGTCCATGGGGAAGACCATTACAACAGTTCATTTTGACCTCAGAAACATTTATCAATTCTGCAAATATGTGAAAGACATTTCATTTCATGATCTTAAATTGAACATCACCACACAATTACTATCAAGTAGAACAAGTGCTGCATTTGTATGAAGTGTATTCCTCAACTTTATTAGACACTGTACAGAAAGTCATTGCAGCCTCAGGCTTTATTCTTTAGTTTAGATATTTGAGATTGTCATATTGCTCTTTTTTTTTCTTTTTTTTTTTTAAAGGGACAAAACCTTGAGCTGGCAAGACAATCAAGGACTCATGCATTGGCCTGAAAACCATGCACTATGTGACACCTGGCCTCACTGCGGCTGTCAGACTGCATAACGGGGCAGAGAGGAGTGCAATACTGCTTCACATAGGCCAGGGCTGCTGGAACATCCTCTGGTTTACCCAGGCCTCCAGCAACTAGACCACCAGTCTTAAGGACATGAAGCGGCTTTTGAAACTCGTTGGCAGGTTTCAGTGAGAGATTATTCAGATTTACGGTTGCTTTTTTGTCATTTATCAAGATCTTCAATACATTGGAGTCAAATAAGGAAGCAACAGATGTGATGCGCTGCATTCTGCCTGTTTTTATTGCAGACCTCTCGCTCCAAGCCTTTAATGAGTCAGCAGCTCAAGGACTGCATTCCTTTGTAAAGGATCAGTTCTTCCCCCTTGCCCTGTTCCTAATGTTACTTGTTCATGTGAAGATTCACCGGCAGGTTTTGGTTTTCCAAAAGAGAAGCCTTTTCTTCTCCCAGGTGAGGAGGAGGCATGAGATCAATACCACAGTCCTTGACTTTGCTGTTAATTGAATGATGTTCCTCTGAAGCCTCTGCAGGATGACATCCCTGCATAAAGGCTCTCTCCCAGACAGTGTGCACAGTATGGGGATGCTGAGATGAGGAACACTGAGGGAGTCTGTCTGGTGAGTGGACTCATTCATAGTCCTGATCAGAACGTATTATATACCAGTTACATTAACTGCGCCACCACAGTCCATTGGTTTCAAAGAATAATTGTATCTTTATTCTACTTCAGAACAAATCCCAGGAAGAGGTTCTTCTGTGGCTTGCATCTCTAGAACTCTGAGCTGTATCCAACACTGAGCCCCAGTCCAGACTGCAGTCATGGAGAGGCTATTTTGCCCTGAAGATTATAGTCAATGATTGAGAACACCATCACTATTCATGCGTCTGTATCAGAATACAAAGTTTCTCAACTTCAGTGTGGGAAGGGGCATACACCTCTTTCAGGCCCCGTTTTGAAACTCGACTAGTTTGCCAGTTTGTCACACTTTCAACCATACATTTAAGGACAGCTAACCAGCCGCCTGTGATCACCAGGTCCAAACCACTCGCATCATCCACAGGGAGGTGGATGTCCAGAAAGATGGACATTCACGTGATGGACGTGGATGTCACCAGAGACCATCTCTGACCAAAGACAAAGGTAACCACCTTCCTCCATATAGAACCACGTGTTATAACCTGACTGAAGGTTCATACTTACCAGAGTTGATCAATAGAATAGAAAGCGGATGAGGATTGGTTACCTGGTGATGTCCCACAGACAGGAGCTGATGACAATGATATCGGGTTTGACTCCTCGCCTGAAGTCCTCCAGGATGCTCTCCATGTACGGGGAGTAGATCCGTGTCAGGAAGTAGAACCGCAGCAGGTGGTGGTCGGAGCGATACTGTCGGACCTCTCTGTACTCTGTGCCGTTCGTCATGGGTCCTAATCGACCTCCCTCCACCAGGACGTCCTGTTCAAAGGAAAACTCTCCCTGCACCACAGACAGCGAGACATTACCTTCCAGTGTGCCAGCACAGGAAATAGGGCTGCACGATTATGTCCAAAATCATAATCGCGATTATTTTGATCAATATTGCGGTCACGATTATTTAATCGCTATGCGGCGCAGACACAACTCTAACGCACTCTGTGCATATGATTTGTTCTTGGTTAACATCACTTGCCCTGAATCCAAAAAACTTCCAGACAACGAATGATGATCCTTTGAGGGGCTAGCTCCTCCCCTTCTGCTCCTGATATTTGATTTAGCTTTCACACGACACCCGTGACCGTCTGCTCTCTGGTTCTGTTGTCCGTCTCTCGTCTTCTACTAACAGCGGAGTCTGCAGGGTGCGCGCATGACACCTCCCATCTCGTTCGCCCCCTGGTGGTCGGCTGACTTAGTTGAGGAAGCGCTTGATTTGATATGCAGCAGAGCACACATTTTAAACGTCAATATCGCAGACAATCATGTTAATTTAATCGTGGCAGCCAAAATCGTGATTAAAATTCGATTAAAATTCGAATAATTGTGCAGCCCTAACAGGAAACCGGTGTTTCTTCTTCCAGAACACAAGCACATTTCATAGTTTAAGAAATGGGTCAGTGGCTCGTCTAAAAATAATCCCCATTCTTAAGGACTACATCATGTTTCTGTGATTAGTTATTGTGATTAGGACCAGGTCTGTGTCAGTCAACATGAAGGATATTCAATTTAATGTTTGATTGACAGATCAATATTTATTCATGTCACAGAAGCTGTGTTGCAGATTGTATACATGAAACCGTATATTGATTTAACAGTGTAATCCAATAATATTTTATATCAAACACCATATACATATTGATATTAGGATATTGTTTTACATCCAATTGTAGAATTATACATTTTTTATCAGGTAATAAACAATTTTATAAAGCCGCGTAAAGCCCAGGGAGCTGCAGATAATTCTGTTGCTTCATCACGACGAGAAACCCATTTCACATCGTCACCTTTCACGATGTCCTTCCAGTAATGTAAAAATATCGACAGCTGCTTTAAAGAACAGTTCAACTAATTGAGGTGAGAAGAGGAGTATATGGTCCGAGAGGTTACGCAGGCAGACTGCTGCAACTTCCAAGTTTCCACTTTTAGTAACTCAGCCTCTTAACTTCTGACTGATTCAGAAGAACATTGTGCCCTAAATGCTTCGTCAATTACATTTTAAAAGTAAGAGTTAAAGTGAGAAGCAACACTTATTCGGGGACTTTCCCCTAACTCAGCAGCTGAAGAGCCACCTTCAGTCTGTCGAAGGCTTTGTGAATATGGCTCTGTATGAAGTACAACTCTTCAGAACATTGTGTAGTGTCAAGAAGAGTTGAGCCCACAGAGCTGCCTCGGTAACATGCTTGCACATTCAAGGGAGAGTCAGGATATAAAAGCACAAAGTATATACTCAGAATAAAGTGTAATCAAGAGATAAAGTGTATGATCATTATATAACAAAATGGTTAATCAATATGTAACGAATGTTTAATGCATAGAGTGATTTAACAAATGTAAAAACTGATGAACAAATGTTCTGTGTGACCGGAGCCGAGATGTAGGAAAAGTGTTTTGTCAGGATGAGTTAGCAAAAAGAGTGAAGTTAGGAACAGATGTTAATGGGTGTGGTTAGGAAAAGACTGTTGCAAGAGATGAGTCATAGAGGCATAATATAGGATAAGCCTGGACTTGCCTGGACTTGTCTGGACGGAAGAAAGGAAGAAAGAGCGCTGTTGAAAGACATCTCGGATAGCGAAGACGAACAGCCACCTCAAGGGCAGGGCCTTGCACGAAGCAGCTGCCTCACCACCGCGGAAGACAATGATGGCATAATAAAGATGCAAGCCTCCACCCAGATCTTTGGTGAGTTCAAAAAGATCAAGGCGATGGTGGCCAACCGAGACCCAAAAGAATCGGTGCAAGAATATCTGACACAAAAATGGCTTATGGTAAAAGCCAGCTCCACAAACGACGAGGCGAAAAGATTGTGGCTGGCCCATGTGACGGACCAACCGATGGGTCCCGAAGAAACCGCGGAACAGCATTACCGAAGATTAGTGCTGGAAGACTGCGAAGACGAGGAGTCACACATCGACAAGGCAAGAAAAAGCTTAGAAAAAGGGCAAACTCTCACCCAGGCGTGGTACGCCTTGCGACAGGCGATTCCGCCAGAAAGAAGTGTGCAAGCCCTTAGGAAGCTGACGAAGGGCCTAATGAATGACATCGATTTCGTGACCCTAAACATCAACAAAAGCACCACAGAACAAATCCAAGAAACAGTAAGAAAGTGGGATTTGAAGAAAAAGCACTTGGAAGACAAAAGAGAGAAAGGAAACCAACCGAAGCCGCCGGCTCCCAGGCCCTCGTATGACAACGCGAGGCCCACCGAGGGACCCGGCCCTTCACAGACACCAAGAAGGCAGCCAGGAGGATTCCAAAGAGCCCCGCAAGGCTACCAGCGTGAGCCAGGATTCCAGAGGGGTCTGCAAGGCTACCAAGGCTACCAGCGAGAGCCGGGAGTCCAGAGGGGTCCGCAAGGCAACCAACGGGAGCAGGGTGCTCAAAGGCAAGAAGGATTTCAGAGGCAGGGCGTTTACCACAGGACCCCGCCTGACCAACAACAGGAGGGGCCACGGCCCCCACCAGCCAACAAGAGCGGTTATCTCTCTTCCGAGGATTACAACAAGCTGACAACAGAGCAGAAACAGGCCCTTCGTGTCTCCCGCATGGAAGCTGGGAGAGAAGGGCAGAGAAAGTAATGGCTAAGCGGGCGCGGGTCACAGTGGATCATGCCTATTGGGTGGGGGACGACATATACACCAACGTGGATGGAATCCCCTATCAGGTAGATACTGGTGCCGAAGTGTCGATGACCCGCAAATGCCTTGAAACAAAAGGACACCTGACTGTTCAACTAGCCGACGGAACCATCAAAAAGATTCCGTTTGGCGTCTGGAAAGGAGTTGTGTGGGCTCTAGGACCCTACAATTTAATGACAATAACGGACCTAAAAGAGCTGCATAGCAGCCCAGAAAATCGAACCCCAATAAAACAGCGACTAAGAATCCTCGGGGCAAAACTAATCCAAATGGGATCGTTTTCACAGGAGTGGTACAAACCAGTGGACGTTCCAGAAGTGACCAAGCAAAAGATCGAAGAAAGCGACTTTTCCCCGGAGGGAAAAGAAACGCTAGAAGACATACTTTCCAAAGCCGGAGTGGCTAGATTCAAAAATGACTGTGGAGACATGGGTGCAAAGTACACCCACACCATAGAAGGGGGTGTACACCCGCCCGTCCGCCAATACCCCCTGAATCCAGGGGCAGTTGCAGAAATGGACCACGGAGTCACGGAGCTCAGCGAACTAGGGGTGGTGCGCGAGGAGCCAAATCCCATCACCAACAGCCCAATACAGGCAGTCAAAATCAAAAGTCATCGGGAGGAGGATGGAGACCTGTTATCAACTTCAAGGCCCTCAACCGCAGGACTGTCGCCAACCGAGCCAGCCTGATCAACCCCCAAGGGACGCTGAAAACACTGAGACTAAAGAGGTACAAATCCTGCATAGATCTGGCAAATGGATTTTTCTCGCTGAGGCTAGCCAAAGCCTCCCAAGGCAAGACAGCGTTCACCCACAAGGGTAAAGCGTACGTCTGGGAACGGCTACCCCAAGGCTACAAAAACTCTCCGAATGTTTTCCAGTCGGCCGTAATGGACATACTTGACGGCCTAGAGACAACCATATACATCGATGATGTATTCATTGCAGATGACACCGAAGAAGAACATCTGCAAAAATTGAGAAAAGTCACAGAACGACTAACAGCGGCAGGCTTGAAATAGAATCTGAAAAAATGCCAATTTGGACGATTCCAAGTGAACTACCTGGGGTTCCAGGTCTCCAACGACCTGGGACTCTCGGACGGATTCCGGGAAAAAGTGGAGCAGATCGACCCGCCAACCTCGCTGAACGAACTACAGAAGGTGCTGGGACTCTGCAACTACGTTAGGGACCATGTCCCTAGCTACCAGAAGTATGCAAGACCGTTGTATGTAAAACTAAGAAAAGAAAAGCCAGAAGACGCCCACAAGAAGTGGGAATGGACCGCAACGGATCAAAACAGTTTGGAAAACCTGCGGACAGCCATTAAAGAAGCTTTGCGGCTGGAGCCACGAAGCCTTACAACGAAGCTGGTGGCAGAGGTCAGTTGCAACGACGATGATGCAGTGGTTAAAGTGTGCAACGAAGGCGGGGGAATAGTCACTTTGTGGAGCTACACCCTGTCCTCCGTGGAAAAGAAATATCCAGCAGAAGAGAAGGAGTTGGCAGTTCTGGCAAGGTATTGGAGCACCCTGAAAGACCTTGCTCAAGGACAGGGCATCAGGGTCCTCACGCAAAGCCAGGTCCATCGATTCCTAAGAAAAGCCACGGTAGAGAGCACGAAGGCGACGAACGCGAGGTGGGGACGTTGGGAAGACATCCTGCTGGACCCAGACCTCGAAATCGGCCCTGCACAACCCGTGAGTAAGAAAAAGACGACACAGGACGAGACGCCATCCGAACCGTTAGAGTGGACTCTATACACCGACGGATCGCGAAAAGGACAAGACGACAACGCCTACTGGGGCTTCATTCTCAAGCACAATGAGAAGGAGCGCTCCAGACAACGAGGCCAAGTCCCCGGCAGTGCCCAGACCGGGGAGGTGACAGCGATACTGGAAGGTTTGCTCGAGTTGGAGCGAAGAAGGGTGAAAAGAGCTTGAGTCATAACTGATAGTTATTACTGTGCCCAGGCCCTTAACGAAGACCTGTCCATATGGGAAGAAAATGGTTTTGAGAGTGCTAAAAACAATCAAGACAGTCCTCACCAGAAGAACCACAGCATTGGGCATGTGTTCAATGTGACGCTGAACATCTGAATGCAGACGTGCTCATCTGTTCTGAACGGACACGCTGCTGACAGAGAGGAGCGGACGCATCAGAGGGGAAGAAGCTTCTGGATCAACATATTTCCACATGTTGGTGCTCCGGTGTACATGATTTATATGCAGAAAAGACATCTGAAATTCTGAAATTGGATTTTCAGCTATACAATACAAACATATCGACGTAAACGAAACGTGTGTGTGTACAACATACACACATCTATCTGTGTTTAGCAGAGGAAAAATGTTACGATGGAAATCAAGACGTAGAAAGCCCTGAGCTCTTATTGGTATCGGCAGAACAAACAGTAGTGTGAGGAGGACGGAGGACCAGAGCCTTTCTGTCTCACTGCCTCTCTTCTCTTACTGCACCTCGTCCAGTGAATTCAATCGGACTGACACTGACGCAAAGGCTGCTTACATGTCTTCTCTCATGTAAACGTTAATATTGAGGAGTAAAGCGAGGCAGCAGGATCTGAAGTGAGGGGGCAGCAGCAGTGAGTGACTCAGCTGGTGATGCTCTTCTCTCCTGTACGATTCACAGGAATAGAGAGTGCAGCCGAACATCAGCAAAGATCCCTCATAAGTATCCATGGATCCTTATCCGCTGAAGCTCTGTATGATTTACCAAAACAATATGGTGAGAAGGAGCTTTTCCCTTAAATCAGAGATGGATAACAACATGATGTTCACATATTACAAATGAAATCTGCGCTTATTGTTATCTGTTTACGTTACCATTGGATCAAATGACTGTAAACTGTGGAGGGTGGCTCTGGACACTGTTTCATCAACGGTTCATAGGATGTTTTGTGGTTTCTTCTATGAAAGCCAGCAACACGTGTCAATTTTCGCTTGTTACATGCATACAGTCTTTTCAAAATAAACCTCCGTCTTCACAGGAAACAACTCTGTTAAGTTGAGGAAACAAAACATCTTGGTTAGGTTTAGGAAGAGATCGTCATTTGGGTTAAAATAACTACGCAAGTGCCGTTAATGAAGTACCCAAGTTACGAGACAAAAACATCAACTTCTGGTCTCACACGGGAAAGAGCAGCAGTCCCGCCGGCTGACAGATCGCTGTTTGTTGGACACATCCACCTTTTGGTGGAGATGCTGTGATGAACCCACCGTACACTGTTTAGCAGACACAGTTAGCAACTATTGATAGAGATAGAGGAGCACACAACAACTCCAAACCAACAGCAACATTGCTCTGTGCCTTCAGAGTATAAAGTTACAAATATTAGTGCGGCTTTAAAACACTAATCTTAAAGCCGGACTAGTCAATAATATTTCTGTGTTCCGTGATAAAACGTGTGTAAACTACCTGCCCACCAAACAGCAGACCGAGTTAGCAGCTAGTGCATCAAGAAGCTCAAGAGTTGGTGGGTTTTGGACTCTAAGAGTGAAAACAAAACTCCCAATAAATGCCCCACTGTGTCTCTGACTGGTTGGCCTGATATACAGACCCGAACCCGAACCAATACCACACTTCATTCCTGAGCCGATCCGAACCAACCAACGAGCCAATCAGAGGCAGAGAGCTGGTCACATCTCCGCCTAGCGACCGAGTGCTCTGAAACACTACTCCACAGGGACGGCAACAGCTTCACAAAATGAAAGTTCTTTGTAGCAGCTTTAAGTATGACAAATAAAAGTACCTATTTTGCTAAATTTGTCCTTTTTAAAAGTGTTAACTATTGTTATATGAATGTGTAAACACCATTTAATGGTACAACACAATAAAAGATGAGTTCACAAGAAAAGACTTGTTTATTGTTTACTGTGTCACAACTGGACTATTTATGAACAATTTAGAAAATTCACTTTGTTATTGACTTAATCAGCATCAAAACTGTTATTTGTGACACATATTTTACCATCACAATAATTTGAAATATTCAATTTGTGCATTAATGACATTTGTTATCTTTAAAAATGTTGAGGTCTTGAATTTCAAGAGTTCACTTTTGTGCACATTGTTTGTCCACATTAATGATGGTTAGAGTTTGTGTGAGCATGAAAACATTCAACAGAGAGAGATAGCACTGAACGCTCAGGCAGCCAGTCCTCTGCGTTGCCTTTCTGAAGATGAAGCTCTTTCCTATGAAGGCAGAGCACGGTGGCCATCCTCTCCTGTAGCCTCAACATGAGGACATGTCTGCCTTCACTCCAAATAAAGGTACGAAACATACTCCAACACAATGCAGTCCAATACAACAACAGCCTCCAAACAATAGAGCTGAACCAACACCTCTCTGTGCAGCGTGACATTGAGCTGTTCCAGCACTTGTCTCTGAGTCTCTCATATTTATACTGAGTGAAGAGGCGAGTACGTGTGCACAGAGTCATCTGCCTATGTTCTGGACACTTACAGATAACACACTCTTGGACAATTCGTTCTGTTAAAGGGTCACATTCTCCTAATCGGAAGACGTCATGGCTGCAAATCAGCCTACGTATACACTGACATGAACACAACAGATTTACTATCGACGCCCGGTCACAAGTAAACAAGAGGAGATAGACATTAAGAAAGGCAGCAGAGACACTTCATGAAGAACACAGCTGAGAAGGCCTGTGTGAAGATGGACAGGCCTTTGCAAACGTAAAACATTCAGTAGTCATTTGATTTTTCCAACAGTAAACATGGAGATTATGATGATGATACTGAGGAAAATATCAATTCACATCTCTACACGCTGAAAGCTGGATCAATTGTGAAAAAGCTAAAAACGTGAACAGACAGCACTTTGAGAACATACAACATTCTAACCGACGTCCTTTTAGTACACGTTTCTAAAGTGCAAGATCAGCGATTGGGAGCATTTGGGTTGCCTTTCATTTTGTTTGATCGAACTCCTCAGTTTGAAAGAGTTTCACAGAATCAAACAATTAGATCAAGTTGCAAGATTGCACTTTGAAATGACTGTAATAAATCTTCCTGTCGATACTGGCTTCAAAGAGATCCTGAATGTGACTCCAATGTAGGTATTGGGGGATCCACAATCCTTGTTCTGGGTCAAATTTATTCAAAAGTCCCATTCAAGAAAATGTGATGCAAACAAATGAACAGTATGTCTTCTGTAGTTACGCTCACTTTATATATATATAACCCCCCTCTTCTTGATGGTGTCACGAGCAACCTGGTCTCATAAAATAACATTTCATATTTTACCTTCAGGGACTCTACAACTGACTACACGTTCATTCCAGTGTCTTTAGTGTCAGCATGTTCAAATTGTTCTACTTTTAACCCAGCAAATTAACATTCACAGAAAATATAACTGAACACATAAATGATAAATGAAACACGATAAATCCAAATTATTAAAAAACAAACAACGAGAACAACAGTGCAGGAGACCCGTTCAACTGCTGAAGCCTCATATTCAATCAGCTGAACTTTAGATGTGTTTTATTCACACAGAACAGACTGTTCATTTCTTACAGTGTCAGTGTAATATTATTATTATTATCATCAATATTGTTATTATTTTCTATGTTCTTCTTTATATCAAATGTTATGTGCAGATGCAAAGCATCAATGAAGTTATCGTACCAACAAGTGTTGTGTGTGATTCCGCCATGTCACAGAGCTCCATTGTTACGAGCAATGAGACACATTGTTGCACTCGGTGACATCACTCGTTTATTTACGCCCTGCTGCCATGAATACTCACCACAGCACAAAGTGTGACTTCATCCGCCACTGAAAGTAGTCCCCTAGATGCTCTATTGCTCCTGTTTGAGTAATGCTTTCCAGAAATGACAGTGACCAGCTGTTTGAGGACGTTTCTTTCAAGTGAAGCGATACATTTGCTGTCGACATCATCATTGGGAACCAATGTGCTTGGAGAGAGAGCCACAGACAGGTTCGGGACGTCTGAATGTAGTGAGAGATGGACTAACACTAACACATTGTTGCCGCTGGTCTGGATTTGTGACATTTTGCGATATCTTTACATAGGAAAATGGACAAATATGATTCTTGTCTTTTAACTTGCAATGATGTGGAGCAGAACAAGTCCACTTGAGTTCCCCGGGCTCCTTTGACCAAGTAAACCTTTCTCTCTGATCACAAGAGTGCAACATCCAAATTCACCAACACTGAACGCCAGAACCGTCTCAGAGACGTCATCTCTCTTCATCTCTCTTCATCCTCTTCCTCCACCTTCTTCACGTGAGGGGAACAACTCAGATATCAACATAATCACAACTCAAACAGCGTGTGTCATCTGGAGCTGCACATGGGAACCGTCACTGCTTCCCACACACTGAGTTGTGCTGCTAGCGTTTCACATTACACTCATCAGACGGTGTACTTTTGGTTTAGTACATCAAAGCTCCTTCACTTTTACACGGTGGCTCTAATTACTCTCTGTAACTTTATGAGTATTGCAGCAACCGTCTGTAGATGGATGCCGCTAACACACAACGTATATAAAGGGTTATAGAATATTATAGTGCAAAACAGACATACGGAAAAACCTTCAGGAGAACATTCTTGTCTTCCACTACAACCTGCTGAGTATTCACTCCCCTCACAGCACAAATGTAATTATTATTCCTTCAAGAATATTCTTATAATATTAAGTTGTTTTTTAAAAGCTACAAAAGGTAATCAAGAATATCTTTTAGAAAAAAATACACAAGACTTAAACCACAAGACTTCACTGGATGGAATAGCTGACAGAAAAGATGAGGTTTTAAAAATAACAAAACTTAAAATACTATTATGAGATAGAAAGTCAAGCTTTAAGATGCTGAATTGAAAAATAATCCAAAATGAATATGTTAAATTTAAACTACTTGTAACAGCGCACTATACCAACATCTGGTCTCAAAAGCACGACTAAAGAAGTGAAGTTGGTCACAGAGAGACATGGCTGGAGAGAGGATGACAAGTTAACGAGTTGGCAGATAAAGAGAGAAATCATGCAAAATGAAGAGCTGGCTGATGACACTATTGACACTATGGCACTATTGCTGCATCCACATAGAATCAGACAGATGGACACCTTTTAGAAAAACAAGCAGATGAAACCTCCTTCTTTCATCTCAAAACATTGCCCTTCTACGCCCCCTCAGTCGCTGAAACACTCATCCTCACTCAGCCTTCATCGCCTCATAACTCGAGTACTGCAACAGCATCCTGTACGACACATCCACCAAAATCACATTTTCAAATGTCTGTTTTGAGTCAGTCTTGTTCTTTTGTCATTTTCACAGAATGTTTACATCTCGTTGCCTTTGTAAGAAAGACATTTCCCCCCAGACCTTTTCCAAGTCCATGCAGAACACATTGCAATAAACTAACAAGACAATTACTCACTTTGCAGTCTCAATCTCCCGCATGTTTTACTGAATATATCCAGTATTTCTTATCATATATGCCATTTTAATGGTCCATCATGGGATGCCCAAAATAATCTCCCATGGGAAAGTGTTACAGTTACAATAGTTACATCTCACATTCTTTTAAAGATGTCTTTATTTGAGCACTTTACTTAGTAATAAGTAACAATATGCCATGGTCAAATGTATCTGAAGCTGAACCACCGGTTATATCATTTCTAAGAAACTGTAGCACACTCTTTGGTATCACAACCCTTATTATTGTGATGTTGCAGAGATTATATGCTACCAACTGACCATGAGCATAGACATTTGTGCCACGAATTGAATTATATCTTGAATATTCATCATTGTTGGAATGCTGTTAAGCATTCCAACTATTGTTATCCTGTTTCTTTATTGTTGGAATGCTGTTAAGCATTCCAACAATTACTATTGTTCTTCAAATCTTTATTCAACTTCTATTTCTTCCATGCCCCTCTTCTCCTCCTTCATTTTTTAAGCTACAGAAACCATTCAACTATCAAAATGTTCAGCTCTTTCACCAGAGGTCTGCTATGACTTTTCATATTTCTAACCTTTAAACAGTTTGAATTATTAAGCTTTTTATTTTCAATGGGATCTCTATGGAGACTATTTTCAAATGGCTTCAGGCACACAGGTGTTCGCGATTGAGCCAATTAGTGATGTTGATAAACACACAGACTCACAGACACACGCGCACATACACTCCTCTCCCTCTCTCTCTGTGTCTCTCATACAGTCATTCAGGTCTTAGGGATCTTTAGAGGTCTTTCCCCCCTCTTCCACCCCCCCCCCCCACACATACACACACACACGCCATTTTTAAATAAAAGCCCCACAGAATGAATCCTAACTGAAATGCTTGTGATGAGCCTGTCATTCAATAACCGGTTTGTGTTTATCGAACATTATGATTCTGTCTCCTCTCCCTTTCTCCCCCACACCCCACACCCCATTTCAAAATAAAAGCCCCAGAGAGTGAATTCTAACTGAACTGCTTGTGATGAAGCCTGTCATTTAATAACCTCTGTTTATGTGTCAAACATGATGATTATGTCTCCTCTCCCCCACCCTCCCCCACCCAGCCCCACCCTTTCAAAATAAAAGCCCCATGGATTAACTGTATGTAAACATTAAGCTCAAAATTTGGCTTTTTTTGTTGAAATCATGAATGCTCTTACAAATACTGCGACAACTACTACTACTGCTAATATTTCTAGTAATACTACTACTACTGCTGCTACTACTTCTACTACAACTTTTGCTGTTGCTACTATTACTAGTGTTATTACTGCTACCATCAATATTATTACTACCACTACTGCTATTACTACCACTACTACTATTACTTATATTACAACTGCTATTCATGCAACTACCAGTACTAATACTACTACAGCTATTAGTACGACTCCTACTAGTACTACTACTACTGCTACTTCAAATACTGCCATTACTTTTACGACCACTACTACTACTACCACTACTGTTATATTAAATACTACGACCACTACTACAGCTATTACTACTACTACTAATACTAGGCTACTACTTCTTCTAAATACTGATACTTCTTCTAAATACTAATACTTCTACTACTAATGATACTTCTACTACAACTACGACTTATACTACTACTATTACAAATATCACTACTGCTACTACTACTACTTATTCTAATGCAACCAATACGTCTACCACTAATAATACTTCTACTTCAACTACAACTTCTACTACTATTACTACAAATATCACTACTTCTGAAATTTGTTTAAGCTACAGATATTGTTCAAATATCAAAATGTTCAGCTCTTTCAGGAGAGGGGTGCTTTGACTTTTCATGTTTGTAATCTTTAAACTTTTTGAATTCAGCGTTTTGCAATTTTCTTTTGAATGGGATCTCTATGGAGAAAATCTTCAAATCCTGTTATACTTCTTCAACTTTCAAAGCCTTCTTCTTCCTCATACTTTCAGCTACAGACACCATAGTTAGACATTTCAATGAGAAGGTTTTTCAGCAGTGCAGTTTAAATGCTTTCGGGCTTCAACATTTTTCGGACAGATAGTCTCCCATTTCTTAATTTTCAGCAATTTTTTCACAATTAATTTCAGCTTTCAGCATTCCAACGCATTTTCAGCAGGAAATGCATTTTCTAGTTTATCATATTTTCACATGTAGCTTGTCAATGTTTTTAGTCACATTGAAGTGAACATTACAATGCTCCTTTGGAATCGTAGTCTTATTTATTACAATACGATACTATAAACTAAAACTGCATCCACTAATGAGGCGGTTCAAAGTTCACCTAACTGCGCATGCGTGTAACATGGTGGCAATAGCTGTACTAACTGGGGAAGTTGTGAAATTATTATCATAGTTTTAACAAGCGAAATGGGTCGTTGACTGTGGAACTCGTATAAACTCTACACAGAGAGTATATCCTACAGGAAGAGAAGGAAACCATGACGGCTAACGAGGATCAGGAGGTACGATGAGTGAATGATGTTGCAGTAGCAGGCTAGCCGCTGTTAGCCGCTGCTAGCCGCTAATTACCGGAGACTAGCATGACTGCTAGCATGATAACGTTAGTCTAGATTGACGAGTTTAGTTGGCAGCTCTTCTTCTTGGTACACAGCGGAACAGGTCATGTGATGAGAAAGAGCTCAGCTCGGAGAGTCCAATGACGTTGTATCTGTTGTTGAGTCAGATCAGCTCGTGACGGAGTAAATGGTTCGCCAAACTCCATTCAGACGTTTGTCAAGTCTGTCTGTTTAAATATATGGAGGAATGCGTGCCACATAAACCTTAAATCAAGACCGTTTCTGATTACAAAACGGCCTTGAATCCATCCGGTGTAACCGTTAACTGTCAAACATTATAGTTTGACGTCGGTGTTCTACCTCAACCTCTGACTCGCGTAATAAGTGAGTTAGCAGATGGCTTCAGCAAGTGAAAGGTTGAATTCACCGGTAGTCAGTGAATGTCTGGAGGATCACATGTATACCGATTTAATGACATGTCGTCATGGTGTTCGTTGTAAGGACAAGCTGTAATTAATGTAATTTATTGTAATTATTAATTGTAAAGATGTAATGAACTTATTCTATCTGACTACCCTCTCTCTCTCTCTCTCTCTCTCTCTCTCTCTCTTTCAAACATAGATGGAGCTGGAGGCTCTTCGCTCCATCTATGAGGGGGATGAGTGTTTCAAGGAAATCTCTTCAGTTTCCTTTCAGTTTAGGGTGAGTACTGTCCCCTGTGCTGTCCCATGTGCTGTCCCATGTGCTGTCCCCTGTGCTGTTAAAGCCTGCTATAAGAAAAATACCTGTGCCTCCCGGACACATTGTTCCAAGAGGACATCCATCAAATGAAAGCATAAGTGACTTTGTCTTACCTTCTGTTCCAATGTGCTATGACAGATAGGAGACCGTGAGGACACCAAAGCCTTCATCCTGGACCTCACATGGCCTGAGATGTACCCTGAGACGGCCCCGCAGATCTCCCTAGATTCCTTCTTCAACAACAGAATGTGAGTTGCAAGCACACTGCTGTGTTATTAATATTAATATTAATATTATGTTACTATGCATGGTAAGAACTGATGATTAGAAGCTGACATCATCTGGAAACACTCGGCACCTTTTGCTATTGCAGGATTCTTTTCAGAAATCAGAAGATGTTGACACCAAATAGCAAAAAGGTTTTCAAAATGTTTTTAATTATTTAAGTATTTTACATTTGATTTATTCGTTTATTCAGATTTCTGTACAACATGAAAGGAATACTAAATCCATGAGTTATTGATCTGTCTGTTAGCGCTCAGATGTAAGTAGAATTGGTTTATTGTTGATGGTCTTGATGTTTCTTTCCTTTACTCTGATCTAACCACAGCTCTGCAGGGACCAAGCAGCTGATCCTGTCCAAGCTGGGGGAGCAGGTGGAGGCCAACCTGGGCACCGCCATGATGTATACTCTGTTTGAGTGGGCCAAGGAGAACCAGGGGGCCCTCATGGAGAACCACAAGCCTGTCGTCACCGCTGTGGTCAGTACGGTTCATCTCTCTCAACAAATACATCAGTACAGTTTCAAAGTCCTGTGTTTTGGGTCCACTTTTGGTACCAAGCCCTGATGGCTGCACAACCCCAGAGAGCTGTCGTCATCGATGTTGTGGGACATCTTCTCTGCTGGTGTTGTGCTGGTCTTTCCTCCCCTCGGGGTCAGAAGAGCCTTGTAATTGAATGATTGTTGAACAAAAGTCATCAGACAAAAGAACTTGTTGTTGTTGCAGACGTCCAGCGGCGACGTGATGTCTGCCGCCTCAGCAGGCAAGAAGAAGGAGAAGAAGGAGCAGCTGACGAAATCTCAGAAGAAGAGGATCATCAACAGAACAGGTAGATCCCCAAAAGTATTCAAAATGATGCAACTCCCGTTGCAAATTAGGTTTATTGGCAACATTTACAGACTTTCAGCTGTTTTCAATAAACAAGGACAATTTAAATGGCTCAACACAGCTACAAGTGGTTTCTCCTCATTTAACACAACATGACACTTTGAATGACTACTGCAGTCTGATTCAAGCCCTTCATGACTAGCGTCTGTTGTACTTAGTAGAGAAACCTTTTGCTGTTATGACCTGATGCCAACATGATGCATAGCCAGAGACCAGCTCTGACAGCGTTCCCTTTGATTGTATATTAGAAATACGGGGAAGTCAAGAGAATTGTCCAAAAAGTTAAGAGCAGAGATCATTGCCTTGCACGAACAAGGAAAAGGATACAAAAAGATAGCAAAGGCACTGAATGTTCCTGGAGATACCGTTAGAAGCATAGTTCAAAGTTGAAAGTTAAAGGAACACTGGCTACACCACCTGGACGTGGCAGAAAGAGGAAGCTATCAACGGATGCCACCACATTTCTGAGGAGGCAGGTGGCCAAAAACCAGCTCAGAACCATATCAATAAGCCACAGAAGCTTTGGGATTCTGTTCTGTGGAGCAATGAAACACAACTGGAACTTTTCGATGCCCATGGATCAGCGGTACGCCTGGAGGAGGAAGAACGAAGCGTGCGCTGAGAAGAACACCCTGCCTACAGTGAAGCATGGCGGTGGCTCGGTGATGCTCTGGGGCTGCTTTGTGTCTCCTGGTGCTGGAAACCTGCAGCAAGATGGATTCAATCCAGTACCAGGAGATGCTAGGAGGAAACGTCATGCCGTCTGTGAGGAAGCTGAAGCTTGGCCGTCGTTGGACCTTCCAACAAGACAATGATCCCAAGCATACCTCAAAGTCCACCAAGGCTTTACCAAGACAATGATCCCAAGCATACCTCAAAGTCCACCAAGGCTTTACCAAGACAATGATCCCAAGCATACCTCAAAGTCCACCAAGGCTTTACCAAGGCCTCTGGTGTCACAAACAGTCCCGGAAGATTCTAGAGCGGCCGTCACAGTCGCCTGACTTGAACGCCATAGAAAACCTCTGGTGGGATTTGAAGAAGGCAGCAAACCCAAGAATCTTGGAGCTGGAGGCCATTGCCCATGAGGAATGGGCTGAGGTTCCTGTCCGCTGTCAGAACTGGTGTCTGGCTATGCATCACGTTAGCATCAGGTACTCTGCTGAGCAGCCAGAGGTCCCAAAGTAAAACTCAAGTTTAAGCCTAAACCCAAGAGAGGTTTTAGTTTCCTGCGTTATTTCTTTAAGTGAAGGCGTGCAGTGCATCGTTTTATCCACATTTCCTGAACATCCCGACATATATCCATGAACATGACAACACATCCTTTCTGCCTTCAGATAACAAAGGGGAATTACCAAGAGGTTGGAACTGGGCTGACGTAATCAAAGTAGGTGACGTTTACCTTCCACGAGGTGGTGACTCATTCAGTTTAAGCCTGCAGTGACTTCTATCATGAACCTTTTTGATTCATTTGTCTTTCTCTGCTCCGTCCCCTCCGCCTGATGATCCTCCAGCATGTAAGTGAAAACCATCTGAAATAAAAAAAAGTCCTTTCAGATTCCTCGCACGATGCCACGTCTCATGTTTGTCCCGTTTCCCTCTTGCAGTTGAGTAGAACGGGAGGAAAAGATGACGAATAGGCCCGAGAGCAGCAGTCCGGTGCTGCTTTGTTCCAAGGAGGTGCAGTGAAGACTGAACTCAGTGCAGCCTGTTGATGCAAGACGCCGGCACATCTTCATCTTCAACATCCAACACTCCACATGCTGCTGCCCCCTGAGAACCAAAGCAGGCTGGTGATGGTGCACTTCAGGACTCTCTCTCTCTCTCTCTCTCTCACACGCACACACGCACACACACACACACACTCACACACTCACTCGCACGCACACACACACACACTCACTTGCACGCACACACTCGCACACACTCACTCACACACACACTCACTCACTCACTCGCACACACTCACTCACACACTCACTCACACACTCGCACGCACGCATACACACTCACTCACTCACTCACTCACTCACTCACTCACTCACTCACTCACTCACTCACACAGTTGCAGCCCCACTGAGACTGAGCTGAATGTTTGGAGCCCTTGTTGTGTTGTATGTGTTGGTGGGATGCAGCCCCGTGAAGAGGACCATCGTGGGCTTCGGTTAGCGTCTGCTCAGTCACCATCAGGAGTGTGTGTGAGGTCCTTGCTGTCAATGCCATGTTTTCATGAGATGAGGCCCAGCGGTCAGGCACTGGAGCTCAAACATGTTGGATGTGTCCGAGTGTAGAGACATTTTTAACAACACGCTAAATGTCACCGTTTTCTTTCCTGATTTAAATTTGAACTGAAAAACATTTTTATATACGGTATGTAGATGTATATAAATAAAAACCTAATTGATCTGCTGTTGGTCTGATGTAATTTATATTTAGTTAGAGTTGTGTGAGATGGAGGAGAGAGTGAGTGATGTGACTCCTGAAAGACTACATGTTGATGTGGAAACTCATTGTTCTACCAGTTATGAACAGCATATCTGTATCAGTAAACTGACGTCTTTAATAATTAGAGCATATTTCATGTGGAATGAGCAGGTGTGACTGACTGTAAACTATGAAACATGTATTTGAGGCGGGAAACAGTTTCCTTGTTACTGGTTTGCTGGAATTATTCCTGATTTTGGAATTTGACATTTCCACTTTGATCGTGTTTTTCCCTTAAATTTGGGATGGTAGTTGTGCCTTTCATCCTCTGAAGCGTGACAGACGCTGTCACATGGGTCGGAGGTGATGGTGTGTGGACGGGTAACAGACGGGCTTTACCAAGAAGAAGTAAGTGTTTGGGTTTTTTGTTTGAACGACAAATCATCTACTTTTAGTTGTCACTAATAATTCAGACTGGATTTGTATTTGTTTGAAAAGTCATTTTATTGAGGCGCTGCCTTAAAGCTACTCCAGCTGAAAGCTGTTTGAACAAACTATCACGCCCGTTTGTTATGCTCAGTGTTGAGTTCATCCATTACTCAACAGCTACATTTTATATTCTCTCCATTCATTGGATGAGTGTGGAAGGTGAGCGAGCCCCTACTGGTAACATATATACTATACTCGTTTCAGTGTTACAGGATATCATATACACAGATGTGATGTGTATATTTAGCTTGTAATAATTGCAGTACTTCATAAAAGATCAAATATTCTTTTTAGTAATGTGAACACTTTTTGTGTTGCAGGTGACAGAGAGACGAACACTTCCAGCTTTACACAATGGCCCAACTGCACTGTGCCAGGTGGTCCGTGTGCATGAACAGACTCACCTCTTCTCCCAGACCTGTCCACAGTCATCGTCCTGCTGGAGGGAACACTGTGGGCTGTTTGTGTTCCTGGAACCAATCACACGTCTTTGGCGGCGCTCAGCCGGGGATGCAGCGACAGTTGCCTTGCAGAATAGATAGAGGGGATAGCAGGAGAGGGGATAGGCAGCCAATTGTAGGCTGAGACCCACAGTGTACATCTGGTGTGTCGGACTAGACCGCACCCAACATGTGATCTAATGCCTCCAGAGCTCAGCGAAGCTATGTTTGCTATGTTAACATTGTCCTTTCCCTTCAGGCCTGTGTTTTGATCTGCACCTCCGCCTGTGGGATCTGACCTCCAGGCTCTGACCTATAACATCCACCGGCTCAGGAGTGAGGCCCAGAGGAGGTCGTCCCCATGGGGGACACCCCAAAGTACAGTAGGTACAGAGATGTAGTACTGATGGCAGTCGACATTGTGTCCTTTAATCAGATGATGCTTCCGATGCAGAAGAGGCAGATATTTGGGTTTGATTCAACGCAACCTTAATCACAGCCTGCCCACTGACCAATCAGACGATATCAGAGATAGAAGAACCCAGAGTGTCCACTCTGGGTTTAAAACAGGACTTTAAATAAACACTAACAACCTTATAAATGGCGATTGTACCTGCATATTAATTGCACACCGTTTGGCACAATTTTAATTAACTCAAAAAATCATAAATGCAACGTTTCAGTCATGTATTACTTTAGACTATCTGTACTTTTGATCTACGACTGTAGAAAGAGAGATTCCAATGTCTTTTTTATTATACAGCAGGTTCCAGACAGAGGCTGAGGGAAGACGAACGTCACGAACCCATGAGACGAAATAATTTGCTCATAATTCAATTTATTATGTCAGTCCCAAATCTGACACCAAGCTGTATGTGCTTGGTGTCAGTGAGTAATTATAATTGTGCTTTGACTTATTGACACCCTGAGGAGAATAGAATGTGGGGCAAACACTTACTACATGATATTTCAGAATACATTTTGTTTCGGAGCATTTTCGAGGCACCATACGGTCCACATTAGTATTGCTGTAACGTCCTCTTTTGATGGAGTCTGGCTCCCTCTGCTGGCAGTGCGCTGTGTGCCGCTCCATCAGGGCTGGGACGGTGTACGTGTGGAACCTGACCAGTCAGAGTGCAGCACGGCCTCTGCAGCGGCACTGACGCGGTGCTCGCCCACGACTTCAAACTGTACGTCTTTACCGGCAGGAGCACAAGCAGCAGCGTGAAGCCTTTTCCTATCCATTCCAGGTCACTTTGACGTCATTTTGGATATGTTCATCTGCTCATTTTGAGTTCAGTGTTTGGTCTACGTTTTATCCTTTTGAACTCGGATTCGGTCTCAACCCCATGTCAAGACCAGGCCGCAATCTCTGGTTCTGAAAAGTGAAGCCAATGAGGAAGTGCCTTCAACTTGCATTCTGTCAACAGGCCATCAGAGGGAGATCAGGTTGTATTAGAAGTCTATGAGAAAATGACTCTACTTCTCTCTTGTACTTTTAGTGTACTACACTGTACAATCATCCTCCAGGTCAAAGCTTCATGTGTTAAAGCTGCATTCTCTCTAGTGTCCACCAAGGGGCGATTCCTCTGGTTGTACAGAAGTCTATGAGAAAATGACTCTACTTCTCTCTCTAGTTGAAGTAGCTTATAGTTGAAGTCGGTTATAGTTGAAGTAGCTTATAGTTGAAGTAGCTTATAGTTGAAGTAGCTTATAGTTGAAGTAGCTTATAGTTGAAGTAGCTTATAGTTGAAGTAGCTTATAGTTGAAGTAGCTTATAGTTGAAGTAGCTTATAGTTGAAGTAGCTTATAGTTGAAGTAGCTTATAGTTGAAGTAGCTTATAGTTGAAGTAGCTTATAGTTGAAGTAGGTTGTTGTTGCTGCAGAGTAGCTATATTAATGGCATAAGTTGACACTAATTAAAAATGGACCCAGGCTGTTGCCTAGTGATGCTAATTTCTTTGTAACTGTCAATATGGTCGGGCTGGACTAATCATTCTGATGCTATGTTAACCTAGCATAAAGACCTTGTCATCTCCATGCTAGTATAAAGGGATCGTTGTGATGTTCTGAAGGTGGTTGTATGAGGTTTTCCTCCATAGTCTGCGTATTACTACAGTAGACGGAGGTTAGAGAAACAGACCGGAGCTCAGCACAAGAGCAAAGTAGAGAACCTCTTCAAAATAAGACATAAGAATATGAGTGGGTTCTCCTACACACTGGGCACATGGGAGAAGTTTCAGATGGTTGCAATCTGCTGCCTTACCGCTAGATGCCGCCAAATGCTACACACTGCTCCTTTAGGGTAGACTATTTCCAGTCTATTTCAGCACTTTACATTGCTATAAGTGAGCCCTTACCCATGAGGAGCTGAAGCTCTTCACAGCCTCAGCTGGTTCATCACAGTAATGAAACGGCAACTCAGCCACTTCCATGAAGAGTAAGCAACCTCCACTCGCCAAGGAGGACCGTGAGATGGCTTGGAAGCTTCTATGAGCTTATGTCATTCACACGCTTGATAAACAGATTCATATTTAATAGAACAGGTTAGTCCTGCTGTCAACCTTCCCTTTCTGCAACATATACTTCAAACACAAGATAATGATGCTCATCACCCTGCCATTGTGTTCCACTGATGTTGTAATAGAATAACAAACCCACGAGTGGATTCTGTACTGTTTTAAATGTGTAGATGTGAAAATGCTTTAACTTTCTATATACTTAGTCAATGTTTTGTCAATGTTTGCCCTGTTAGACTGAAGGTGTGGGACCCCTTCAAGAGGAGCTACAGGAGCATCTGTGGGAACCAGTCGATAGAAGTCTCCAGTCAGCTTTACGTGACTGAGGGAGGAACCAGAGCCATCCTGCTGTCACGTGTGAAACACAACTGGAAGTTATTAAAAGCTCCTATAAAGAAGTGGAAGGATTTATTAGGGCATTAGTCATGTGAGGTGTGTTTGTCTTCACACTCTGGTGCTAAAAACAACTGGTTCTTTCACATTAAGGTGTCATGCTTTCACACTTTCAAGAAAGGGAAATCAGTGCAGTCCAGATAAGGATTACAAGAGGTAAATGGAATTCATCAGTCTCATTCTAAAGTCAAGAAGAAGATTCAATTCAATTCAATTTATTTTTGTATAGCCCAAAATCACAAATTACAAATTTGCCTCAGAGGGCTTTACAATATGTACACGTTTGACATCCTCTTGTCCCGGGACCCTCACATCAGAACAGGAAAAACTCCCCAAAAACCCCTTTAACGGGGAGGAAAGAGGAAGAAACCTGTGGGAGAGCAACAGAGGAGGGATCCCTCTCCCAGGATGGACAGACGTGCAATGATGTCATGTGTAGAACAGGACAGTGAATTACAACACATTCAATGTATGACACAACCACGACGGGAGGCAAGACCTGGTCCAGGTAAACCCGGATACACAGGAACCTGTGAGGCGAGAAATCACAGAGACTCTGGTGAAGAAGCAGGTCAATAATGTGCATTCATGGTATCGGTAGTATGAAATAGTAATGTGAGTAATAATAAAAGTGATATCAGCAGTTGGAGTCAGCAGGGCCATGGTAGGAGGAAGGACCAGGGTCCAGATGAAACCATGCTCCATGGAAACCTGTGAAGATAACGCTGAGAGCTGAAGTGACTGCTGGCTTTATCTGGTTGAGCAGACACTATAATACTAAATGAGATTTCTCTCTGATCCTTCTCTGGATCAAAAGAAACATTTAACTTCTGATCTGATCATGTCATCACAATCTGTGGCCTCCCGATATAATCATTTTCTCTCCCTCACAGGATTCAAATTGTGATTATGTGGAACTTTTTCACCATAACTTTCCATCAGTTAAAGCCACCCTTCATATGCAGACAAGGTGTTTCCAGGCTCATCCAGTCCTCTGGGGACCAGAGAGCATGAACATTAGCGCGTTGTTCGGACTAAAAACAGCCTCAAGTTCAAACAACATGGGAGCATGTTGTGTCAGGTACCGTTGAGACACCACATCTGATCCAGGAACTCCAGTTTGAGTAACAGATCCAGATGTTTGAAGGTTTTATAATACTCTGAGACTGGAGTTTACTACCACAACAATTTACAACAAAATTAGAGTTGTTTTATCTTTTGTCACGGCGGAATACACTTCATGTTACAAAAGTAATCGACCAGGATTACCAACGCAGCCCCTTGCTGGGGGACATAGTCTGGTTTTACTTTTTCATTTGGTTAAAATGGCTCTAAAATCAGCTGGGGAGGCGACTAGACTGGACCATGTAGTTCCTGAGTCTGAGAAACCCCTGGGATGTACATGACCATTGTATTAAAGGCTACTGTTTAGGAGTCGCCCCCTGATGGCCATTAGAAAGAATGCAGGTTTAAGGCACTGCAGCATTCCGGTTGCTGCCTGCTTCTAAAGCAACTCTGGGACCTTTATTGTGAAACACACTTGCCGTTACCACCAGTAACCACATATCCTCCAGGCCTTAACAAGGATTACAACATTTCACCCCCCAAAAAACCACATCAAATCATCATTCAAAGAACTCAAGTCTCTCCACACGGAGACCTGTTAGCTGAGTCCAGCAGCAGCGAGGAAGAAGACCTTTTACAGCGCTTTTCTTCTAATCTTTGCGTTACGGTCTCTTAAACCCAGTGGGGGGGGGGGGGGGGGCATATGCGGCCATAATCCAGATCAGAGGATTGTACATCATCTCATTTCAAACCAACTATTTCACTGTGAATGCAGCTTGTTTACATTTAGATATGCATCAGAAACATGTGCTTGTTGCTGTAGTACTTTTTAATCAAGTCCATTTATTTGCAGTTAGTTAAATTACAATTGGATTGAAATCAAGCTGTCATTTCTTTGTTATTCCTTCTGGTTTGTTAACAGATATCAGCTCTAATTGTGCACATTAGTTTTGTAATCCTTATTGCTTGTAATCTCGGGTCCCATATGAGCGTGATCCACAGTTGGAAAGGTTTAATATAGCCTCTGCTTACTAGTTATAGTTAAACTATGTTGAACTAAAAACAGTATTACAGCCAAGAGGCTTCAGGGCAGAATGCTTTTAGCCATTTGTACGCAATGTATTACTCACTCATTAAAGCGTCAAAATTCATTCACGTTTCATTATTTGTGTCTGCAATCATCACCTGTCAGCTTGAAGTGAGCAGTTATAACATTCAGCATGTCAACACTTCTCAACTTCTTCCATTAGTGGAGTGAAGTTAAGAACAACAACTATAATCTCCATACTGGGGTTTGTGCCTTTATAAATACATAATATGAAAAGACAGAGGATCACCAAAGTCATCAGGGTTCAGCCTCTGGGGAGCATGAATGTCAGAGCTATCTAGTCAGCACTGAAGTTGATATTTCACTCAGTGTTGGACCGAAGACTGGTGGCTAACAATGCCAGCGCAGAGGCTAACGAAGAGATATTGATGGATTGATGGATTGTGAATAATCTTGGCTAACAGCACACTGCCTGCCCTGCATGGGTCCAGGCTGTGTAAACCTGGTTGCATACTCCATGGTGACGGAGAAAAGACTACTGAATGACTTTACTTTGTTTTAATGAATATAAAAAGACATTTACACAATAGTGATCGTGAACAGGTGAGAACATGACATCCTGTTCCAGTGTCCCAACAATCATCTCCTCAATTAAATAATCTCTTGTAAACATATTACATCTGTAGGTTATTCTCTAGAAGCCATTATTCTATAGAGACAGACACTGATTTCAAATTAAGTGCGTGCTATTAAGAAAGTTCAAATAAAAAGGGGAAAAACTTTGATTGGCCATAACTGATGAAAATAATGATCATTAGCAGGCTCGCCTTATTTTAAAATTGGACCTTGTCCAGAATGAAAAGGGACAGGAACCCAAAAGATGCTTTCATTTGTTTGAAATCAAAATGAGAAATAAAAGTCTGGCACAAAGCAAAAGACGTGAGGAAGAAGGCAGCTTCAGGCCGATGCTTCCTGCAGCAGCTGCTACAGACTGCAGCACAGTTCTAGCCAGAGGAAGCACTCGGTGATGTCATAGCACAAGTTCACTCACAACGTGTCCTTGATGGTGCTCCTACAACATCACCAGCACTGTCATCAACTACGGCTGCTGGTCTGCACCCTCAGGCTAAAGACATGGTCCAGATGAGAGGCGGCTGAAGACGCGGCACTACCTGGACCTGCGGTCCTTTCTGTTTTTGTCCAGGCTCTTGTCCATGGTCTTTTCATTGTCGCCTCTGCACTTGGGGCAGTACCACTTGCCCTTGGGCTTGTAGGTCAGCCCCACGCAGGAGAAGTGGAACCACTCGATGGGGCACTGGTCGTTGTCGCAGCCGATCATCTCGCCGTACGATACCTGCTCGCAGAGGCAGTAGGTGGGCTCGTTGGGGTCGATGGCGAAGTCGACCGGTGAGGCGTCCCGCTCCTGTTTGGCCTTACGCTTTTTCTTCTTCGCGGACTTGGACTTCTTCTCTCGGGGCGGAGCGATGGACGGCTCCTCCACTGGGTCGTCCACCAGGGAGCCGTTGGCCGACGGGTGGCTGGAGTCGCGGCTCTCGCTGTTGCGCTGGCGTCGCGGGCGACGGGCCGAGGTGCGTTCGGGCGCCGGGGAGTCTTGGACGCTGGCACGGCGCTCCGTCGTGAGCCGCTCGGGCTCGCTGGGCTCCTGGAGGCAGAGGGAGTGCGAGTCCATCTGGCGGGAGCGGTTCTCCACCAGCTCCGTCATCTGGGTGACCACGTGGATCTTCTCATCGCCCAGCTCCTGGCTGACGATGAGCGCCCTCTGCAGCTGGATCTGCAGGCGTTTTCTCTGAGCTGCATCCTGCTCACATTTGTACTTCTCAAACACTTCATCCACCTCCTTCAGCACCTCTGCAAAGTAGGATGCAAAGACATGGATTTTACTAACTAATGACACAGGAGATGAATCACCAATTAAAAAATATTTACAACAACATATACAATAACAAATCTCTTATTGTTCCTTGACAGAATTATGTGTGTGTGTTCATCTAATGAAGGTCCGTTTGGATGTGCCAGCAGGAGTTTATGACCTTTTCAAGTCCAGAGGCAACCGACTGTTAAAATGGGCTTTGAGGAAGAAGATCCACAGCGGGACAGTAACGCAACGTTATCGATGCCACTGCTTTAAACCTCCGAGGAGGAGGAGGGCTGAGCCGCAGTCAGTTCCTGCCTGCAGGAAGTGACGTCAGGAAGCTGTGGAGAGGGGTTGCCTAAAAGAGCAGCACTCCGGCTCTCACTCGACGGAGCAGACGCTGTAGTAGCACTTGAAGATGCTGAATCTCGCTTCAAAATGTCCAAATGCAATACGTCCTCCATGCTAGCGGTATATGTGGTTATCTGTCGAAGAACCTATTGGTAACGAAGGCTAGTTGTTAGCCGCTGCGTCCACATAAAGCATCAATGAGGATCGTTTTGTTGTTTTAAAAACACGGCGGTGTGTGTTCACCGTGTTCACGCCTCAACGAACACCGTCTATCAGCGTCTACACGTCCTCGCTCTCCGGTCTGGGTTTATGCATACAGTATGCACACCAAGCAGCGTTGTGTTCAAATACATGCCCGAGTTTATCCCTTGTTTTCCCCGGTATTCGCACACTAATCCTGCACGGAAACACCGCGGTGGGCGGCAGTGTGTATCTGTTAAAAAAAAGTTGATATTTGATTGTCTTTCGGTGCTTGTTATGAGATTATGTTGATGCCGAATTTGCTATTGAACACGAAGTACTCGATACCAACCTGGTATCGGGCATAATGCCGGTGTACTTCTGCTGAGAGAAAGAAATACGAATATCAGAATTTTCTCCTCGAGTTTGGTGTCACACGCCAGACGTCACGGAGCGTGTCCGGGCTATGCTAACGGTCGGTTGGCTGACTTACTGATGTAACGATTGGCTCGCTATGGTTATCCAGATTGCACTCAGTCAGTACTGTCTGTCGGAGGAGCGATAGATATTCAGGCAAGGGGCGCTCGGCTTTTGCAAAACGAGAACACACGGCTCGCGCTGCGCCCCATGTCAGCACACCGCGCAGTTAATGTTCGCTATTGTATGCACGCAGTGGTAATGAATGACAGAAACACGGGAACACAATACCTTGATACTTAGCATCAATTTCTCGAAGCAGCGAAACATTTCTTTGTATGTCCAAAGGCAGCGACTCCACACATTCCAGATAATCCTCCACATAGTTGACCAGTTGTTGCGACTTGTCGGCATTTGGGTAGTGATGGCCTAACATCGTCTTTACGATGCATAGACGCTAGAAACGAATATGGAGGAAATGCGAAAATATATACTGTTAAAATCAAATGCTTGGCGACTTTGCAGCTTGTAGGGCAGTTCACTTCAAACAAAACTCAGGCCACTGCGCATGCGGGAGTATTTTCCTTTTATGGTATTATACCGTTTCCTCTTGTTTGTCGTCATCGAAGGCGGGCCCAATTGGGTTTGCTGCATCTGGATTGGCAAAGAGTGCCCTCATTATCATAACAGTTTTCCCGGGAAATTGAAACCAGAGCTGCCGTAGTGTAGACGGAGACCTAATATAATGTTACCTCATGCTTTTGTTTCATATTTGGGCAGAACAGCAGCACATGTGTTTTCTATTATTTAGCATTTATCGAGCTTGTCAGACTTCAACATAAACCAGTTTTACTGCAATGTGTACACATTATTATAATTTTTTTTTTTTTATAAAATTTTTATTGAAAGACACAAGACAATATTAAGACAATACATAGACATAACAACAAGAGGATGACAAGAACAGTGGGATAAAAGCCAGCAAATATCATATAGTCAGTGTGTGTGTGTGTGTGTGTGTGTGTGTGTGTGTGTGTGTGTGTGTGTGTGTGTGTGTGTGTGTGTGTGTGTGTGTGTGTGTGTGAGAATGTCCTTGAGCCTTTTGAGATGGAGGAAAAAAATATATATATTTATATAATAATAATAATTTAAAAAACCAAACCAAAAAAAAAAAAAAAAAATGAAAAACAGGTAAGTATGGATGCATATGGATGTTCATGGATGCATGTACGTGGGTTTCAATTGGTTGTCCGGCAAGAATACATTATTAATTTACTTTGACTTTGATATTTGACTTCTCTTCTGAATTGTTGGTGGTGCTGCTGACATTTTTTCATATATTTTGTACACAAATTGGGCCTTAAACTAAACATATCGGACAATAAATTATCTCTTAAAAATAGTATTCTAGCGAGTCATTATTTTATTTCCAAAACGAAGAGGGATTTAAGAGACACATTTAAATAAAGAAAAATTGAAGCAGCAGAGGCAAAGATATTGTGAGTTTTAGTCCCCAGCATGGATTAAGCTCCACACACTTTGGAGGTTGCAAACTACTGGATGGATGGATGTTGTTGTTTTTTTGTTGTTTTTAATAGAACAAATATCACATGTATTTTTTCAAACTGACATTAAGAAACAGTGCAAAATGCATCCATTCACACTAGCATGCCAGGGTGGCAACCATTCCAAGCACTGCCAAAGCAACAGCTGAACACTCGGTCACAAGGTTGAGGTGGCAACAGGCCTGACTAGACAATACGCCTGCATATTAAGCAGTGTCACCGTGAACCACCTGATAGTGTGTTTGGGTTTGTGTGTGTGTGTGAGTGTGTGTGTGTGTGTGTGAGTGTGTGTGTGTGGGTGTGTGTTTGGTAAACGACTTGTTTCCTCTTTCTGTCACATGATGTCAGGAAATGTCCTCCGTGTTCTGTCTACTGCAGATGCTCACAGCAACCTTAAGCCTCGTCATATTATTACAGTACATGTTCTTGTCGACTGCCAACAGTACTAGTACATTCATTGTCCTCCTACTTTAAGTGTCACGAGTACTGCCACTACTTCTACAACTACGATTACTATAACTGCTACTACTACCACTATATATGAAGCTACGACCACTACTACTGTTATCATCAGCTCTATACAAAAATACTTATTACTACTTCAACGACTGTAACTTCTACCATGATTATACAACTACCGTAATCTTTCTACCACTGTAATGCTGCGTTCACACCGGTCGCGTTGATTTTTTGACGCGCGTCGAGATTACATACAAAGTCTATGCACAGACGCGATGAGACTGGCGCGCCTCGATTTTGCGATCCCGCGGCGCGTTGGACGCGTTATTGCAGTGCGGTGGACGCGGTGGACGCGTTGGACGCCGCAAAATCGCCAACGCGCGAGTTGAAATTTTTCAACTTCAGCGACATAATCGCGTGACGCTGTGGCGCGATAGCCTATCAGCGTTGAGTTGCTCCCCCTGTCGTCACTGGCTTCCTGCCGTTGTTGAATCAGGAAATAAATCCTGTCGCCGTCTGTGTTCACCCAGAGCGCTACGATACCTCATATCAACAGAGACCGGACCAAACTATGTGTATGCATGTGTGTGTGTAAACCATACGGTACAAACAATAAATAGACGCTGCCGTATTTACGTCTACGTGACGTTATTGAGTGCTGGTGGAGCTGCTACGATGTTAGCATAGCCTAGCACCGATCCATCAGAGCTCCATTGAGAAGACCAGTAACCTACAAATCGGTATCATTACGTAGTTATTTCGGAGTCCCTTTTTGTCGGAGAAGACAAGTACAAATCGGCATCATTACGTAGTTATTTCGGAGTCCCTTTTTGTCGGAGAAGACAAGTACAAATCGGCATCATTACGTAGTTATTTCGGAGTCCCTTTTTGTCGGTTTATTGCCGTTGAATCACAGCCAAATCAGTTTATTTTGTGTTCCTACAGCTGTAGTAAACAGCGACCGGTGGCTTGCTAGACACAGTGAATACAGCTCGATACAATCCACGGAGCTCCTCTGAACAATATTATGAACCAGACATGACGGCGTTTGGCATTCCGACGTTTGAGGGACTTCCACAACACGTACAGAGCAGAAATTGTCCTTATTCCTCCGGTTGACGGCGGAAAACAATGGCGGTTAGATCGAGGCTTCCAGGACGATAAACCACGCCCCCTCTCCGGCGCTTCGAGATTTTGCGGCGTCTGGTATGAACACGACCGGCGGCGCGTTGGACGCTTTTTTGCAGTGCGTTGGACGCTTTTTTGCAGTGCGTCAAAAAATCAACGCGACCGGTGTGAACGCAGCATAAGAATTACTAGCACTAGTATACTACTACAGTATAACTAATAGTGTCAGACCTACTAGAAACGATGCTACTTTTACACCACTCCTACTCCGATAACAAATACTACTACCTGAACTAAAGTATTCTACTCTCGGCCTAATACTATTGCTATAACTACCATGACCACTGCTGCTCATACTACTGTAACTACTACTGCTGTTGCTATGCTGCCACCTGTACCACTCCTCAAATACTCAGTGGTGGAGAGTAACTAAGCAGATTTATCTGCACTTTAGTACAATTTTAAACGACTTGTACTTTACTGGAGTATTTCCATTTTATGCTACTTCATTTTTTTTACTCCACTACATTTTGGGGGCAAATATTGTACTGCCCTATATTTATTTGACATTTTTAGTGATTACAGATTTATATCAATATGAAATATAAATCAACAAATACATGATGATATATTACTGTACAGGTTAAACTACCCAGCATAGTACATGCTAATACTTGTGTGCATTTTGAATGCAGGACTTTTATTTGTAACGGAGTATTTTTACACAGTAGTATTGCTACTCAATGTAAAATAGCTCAATACTTTCTCCACCACTGCATGTACTACTTCCACTATTAGTACAATAACTACCCGTATTACTACTACTGTATAATTACCACTTTAACTACTACACGAGGCCTAAGACGACTAAGACGACTAATAATATGACGAGGCTTAAGGTTGCTGTGAGCATCTGCAGTAGACAGAACACTTACACTACTACTACAACTACACTCAGGCTGTGCCCGTTCTGCTGGTACAGCACTATCGCACTACTTCGACTCTACGGCCTCGAGCTGCTGCTGCTGCACGTGTTGTTCTTGCAGTGATCAGTGATGCATGTCGACCTAAATAACACTGTAAAGAAATCACAAGAACGAAGTCACGGAGCAGGTCGGATGAGCTCGTGCGGTTTTTCCAGTTTGACTCAGTTTAGGTTTCGTTTCGTTCTGGTGGAAAATAGCACGTGACCTTTCGCTTCTCTTTTGGGCAGCGACTTCCCTCCCTGCTGGCGCGTAACTTTCGTTTCCTGAGTGGCCAAGTGTTATCAGTTCGCAAGTTTAAAAGAACCATTACCACTTTAGTCAATACTAGCGCATCCGGTTAGTGCTTTCAAAATAAAAATACTATCGCGCGCCGCAATGCCTCTTAAAAATACATGTCTAAAAGCTCATAACTCTTCAGCCCAGATTGTGGTAGTGATTTGGTTATTGTGATAAACCACCTCTGTTTATTATCGCCTTGGCTATTCTCGTACTCGTGTAACACCACTGACTGGTTGAAGTTCCCTCTCCACCTACGAGATATCTTGAAAACAAAAAGCCGGGTCTGAATTAAAAAAGGCATTGTGCTAAATATTAACATGTTCTGAAAAACATATTGTAATTCATACATTTGTCAATATGTTCATTATTGTCACATTTGTTGTGGGTCCCTGAATTAGCACTTTAATTAAAACATTAAACCCAGTGGCGGCTGGTCAATAGAGGGCCATGGGGCATGGCCACACCATGAGCCACACAAAAAATAAAAAAATAAAAAAAATAAAAACATTATAATGATCATAAATTATACAAATTGTCAATATTTATGTTTTTGAACTATGGAATGTACCCAGTAATGTGTGTAAAATATAATATCTGCGCAAAATATATGCTTTTCCTGCTCGTCCTCTCTGCCTGTGTGCTCTCTGCTCGTGCTCTCTGTCTGTGTGCACGACACTCTGAGAACGCGCAGCTTGGGGAGCCTAATCGTTTTGGCCCAAAAGAGACGGGTCTATGAAGCAGTTTAGCCAATTGCTGATTCAAGATATAAATGAGTGACATACAATTTAGCCAATCAGCGCCCTCAAATAGATTCAGCTTGGGGCCAGAACGATCTGGCCCCCCTCGCTGCGCGTTCTCGTCAGAAGTATCTACAGGCGGCCGCGCCAGCGCGAGCACTCCTCCTCCAAGACCCGTTTGAGAGGAGAACTTTGGCGGAGATTCTGCAGCCAAAGAGCTGACATCAGATCAGCCTGACCTCACAATCAGACAGCAGACTCGCGGGAAAGGGAAGCAGTACATGCAAAGCTTCTGTACTAGCTGTACACCAGACAGGTTTGGCTAGCTGGATGACGTCATGCTAATCATTTATTTAGCTTTTTAAAACAACGGGGACGGATCCAGCATGGACAGTTACAGGAGTGAGGGATGAGGAGGTAAGGAAACATGAGAACACCAGGGCACACATGAGAACTCTCAAGCTACATATTAGACAAAGTGAACATCTTTTCTTCTAGCTGTCCTCAGTCTCATCTGCTTAACTTGGTCATGGAGGCATCAACATGTAATAGAGATGTTAAATTAACAGTGAAAACTCATCATAGCTTAATTTAACATCAGTATTCATAATTACACTTCATGTTTACTTCTCCTGATCTTTACCTCCTATAACAAGGTCCATAGGGGCATCTCAATAAATAAACATGTTATATTATATTATATAAGTGTTATTTACTGATTGTTTTCGTGTTGGAATACATGTTAAATATTTAACTGCCAAGTAATAATGCGTGTTTGATACTTACATTTTTTTTGCATTAAATCATACTGGGATGTTTGCTGAAATTGATAGGATGGCCCTACCTAGAACATTTTCCACCAGCCGCCACTGATTAAACCTTCGATTTTAAACCTCCTTAATCCACTCAGAAAACCACTTCATATATTACTATAAAGTGTTTCACACCACCAACATACATCAAATTCATAAATATCACATCGATTTTTTAAAATATCTTATTTACAGATATTATTGATGGATTCAATTTGAAGATCGCTGGCATACATATATTGAAATACAAGTGTTCAAAACGTTTCAAGAATACTGTCTTTTTCAGACCATTTGGCGGCTTCCCCCTCGATCACCGACTGTACCTCATACAGTGATCTTCTCTGACGCTTCAGGATACTTTTACTTTTGACATCAGCCTGTTCCGGTGACGTCGTGTTACTGTCAGCTTCACGCGGCTGTTTATTTATTCCGCGGAGACGCAGCGCTGTTGTCGCACATTGAGCTCAGGTCACAAAAAGTGCAGAAGTGAACGAGGTACCGTCCGCAAGTCAGCACCTGTCACCATGATGAAGACGGCTGTTGTGTTCGCGCTCATAGTCTGCGGGGCTGTTTCAGGTAGGACTCCTGCAACTCTCTCACACTAAGTGCAAACACATGCGCGAGATGTATGATAGACCTTTATTGAGAGTGTTGTGCTGTCCAAAACCCGTTTTTCTGAAATGTTGTGGAATGAAATTGAGTTGCTGCGCGTATTGACTGATGTCAAAACATTGTCGTTCAAAATAATTGTATGCACCCTTTATGCCGGAGTATTCTTCATCAGGTTATCAGATGTGTTGTCTGTAGAAATGGACGTGCGGTGCGTTTATGACTTCCTGGATCTTTGAGGGAACAGAAGGTTCCGCAGTCTTTCGACGTGTTTCAGCTCTGAGTCACATGTCTGCTGGCAGAAGCGCGCTGTGTTTTTTTACAGGACAAGATGAATCTGCAACTTGTGTTGAAGCCCAAACTCATTATTAGCGTTACATTTATCTATTGGGGTTGTACCATTAAATAGGATTCCTAAGTGCAATCAAGTCAAAACAATTACTTAGAAATACATAAATCATATCTAGAATTATGTTTTTAGAGATATTTATACTATGCATATGTGTGTTTCCTTAATGCTGATCCCTGACTGGCGGTCATAGTTTGTATTTACTGTTCATGGCAGCTAAGAATCTATCTGACCAGTAATATTACACTTTTAAAAGCCATCATGTGTGTATCTGAACCCTGAAATGGGACTCTTCAGTAAACACTGCCTGAACTTGCAGATAAGCTGTGCATCACCAAGTGTCATAAATGCGGAGTGCGTGCAGACTTGTGTCTTTAAATGTGGCAAGACCAGTTGACCTTGTCAAACGTGTGGCAGATGTCTGCTGATTTGACTGTTTGTTTAAAAGGAATTAGCTGCTCACAGTTCAAAGATCAGCAGTTTTAGTCAACAAACATTAAAGCTGCACAATTCTGTATTTTTTATATTAACAATGGGTTAAATAACTGTGTGTAATGTGAAAGGGTTCACTTGTATCAACAAATCTCCAGATAATTATCATCTAATTGAAGTTCCCCTCTGTTTGTTTTTAGCCTGTTATAGCTCATTGTTTTGGTTTTCCAGCCTGAATAGCAGCATATCATCAGTTACATTTACAGGAGCAGATAGCGGTTTTCAGTGGGTTTAATTAACCTACTAACTAGCAGAAAGACAAAGGTAGCGACTAGCTGGTGAAGAACACCGAGCAGCTAAAGAGACAAGTATGTTTCTCAGACGTTGATGGAGACCAAACCAAAGCTAAAAGGAGAACATTGCTAAGTGCACACTTATCAGGTGGCACTAATCCAATGATAATGTTGCTCTAAACCTGCTAGGTTAACTGGTTAGCCATAACCTTTTTAAAGTCGACGAGATGTTAGAAGTTGTGTTTTCAGCTTGTTCTTGGTATATGTATTGTTAGATCCTGGGTACTTCTGGCCCGATACGGGGCTAATTACTGACTCAGCTCTCTATTAAAAGATTCTCGAACTGGTGTTCTGGCGAGGGAACTCGCCTGGCTCCGCTAACTGCCGTTACTCCCGACGTCTACCCTGCTTCCTCCGGTCAGAGCGCGCTCGGCCGAGAGACCAGTCCTGGCCCCGGGCGCTCACACCAGTCGCGTCGGTTATGGCAGCTTCCCTCTTATGGATCCGTGCTCTTGGTAAATGCCAGGTTAGGTTTTAACGGCTAGGATTAATTCTTGCTAAAACCGTAAGGGGTTGTTAAGTGGATTCGGTCTCTAGGATAACCTTTCAGAACTCAGTTGTTAGACATACAATAGCTTTAACTTTTTACTGTCACGAGGAACTCTTTACTACCTCAGCAAATTAATGCACTTGAGAATTTCACTTTAAATTCAGATTAGATATTTATTGCAGGTTATATTTAGTTAGTTTTGCAAGGGTTACAGCTACAGCTCACATAAAATGTCACTACACATGATTAGTCAATTTAATTATCTTCTTCGATTATACTCATTAGTTTTAGTCGCCGAGACGGCTCGGTTGGAGCTGGATGTCCAATGGTGCGATGAAAAGAGTTCTTTTGGAGTTGTTAGGATCGAAGGGCCAGGCCTGACCCTCGATCCTCCCGCTCCGCAACGGAGCCCGTTCAGCTGTTCTCAAAACCCAGTACAAAGTCTTTCTCAGGCAGCTGCGGCTTTCTCAGTTGTCCAGATGTTTAGAGGTGAGCGGTGGGGAGAGTTTGAAACTTCGTCTTTTAATCTCAATGTCCACGAACAGAGGTCTCTTTTCCGTGAACAGAGACGAAGCCCTCAATACATCAGTTGCAGGCGTCTGTATCTTCTTCCGATGCACCTGGTACGGCATCCGCGATGAAATCCCAGCTTTGCTCTTTGCAAGCATGTCCTTATATTCCTCATATGGGCTGTGATCAGCCCCCACCTGTTTGGTCCATTACTCATCCCCCCTCCCTCTGGAAAGGGCGTTAAGCCGAACATTGCCGGTATGACTCAACTATTGCATCAGTTTCCAGAACTTTCTTTTGACTACACCCAACATCTGGTCTTGATTACAGCAATGTCATTCTTGCCCAATACATTTCATTTCAGCTCCAATCTCACACAGAACACACAGAAACATTCATTACATTTGTTTAAATCATGTCTATGCAGTTAAACATTTGTTACACAATTGATTAGAACATTTCGTTATATTTATTCATACATTTTATCCGTTTGATTACACGTCAACGTTGAATATATGCTTTGCGCTCTTATAGCCTGACTTCTCTCCCTTGAATGTGTCGACTTGTTACCGAGGCAGCTTTGAGAGGTCAACTCTTCTTGACACCCCCTTCTTGAGGTCTCAAGCTGCCGCACCGTGCCCCAGGTAATCCTCTAGGAACTCATCGTCGTCCTCGGCGGTGATGATGAGAACGTCGTCTTCCGGCTCGGATTCGTGTTGCCAGCTGTCGAGCACCACCAGGCCTTCCATGCCTGGTGGCTGGAAATCCAGGAGGGCGCTGTCATCTTCCTCGTCATCTATGGCATCCTTCATCTGCTCGTCCAGGCTCAGCACCAGGGCCAACACATTCTGGTTCAGAATGCTGTCAGGGGAGAGGGAGGCCGGAGTAGGGACGGGGCTGGTTGATGCTTTGTCCTCATCCTCGCCTGGAACTATCAATCCTTCAGGGATTACCTCCACCAGCTCGCCGCAGTCCTCGTCGTATCCCCACATCCCCATTAGATTTGGTACTACTCCTGCGAGCATCGTCTGGCTACCCACGTCTCGGTGTTCCACACCCGGGATGCTTGCCGTGTCGTCGTCTTCTTCTGGAGTTGGTAGTGGATACTGCAGGGCGGGCAGGCGTGGTCCAATGACGACGAAGCGGCCATCGGTGAGGTGGGTGCTGGACACCCGGATGCCATCCGGATACGCCCATATTTTTGTGTATACTGGGCAGTATACACCATCAGCATAGAGCAGGACCTCTGGTGGGGTTCTCCCAGCGGAAGTCCACACTGGTTTTGCTTTAGCCTCTAATTCCATACAGTCGACTACATTCATCGCAGGCATATAAGGGGTACTTCCTTTGCAGAAGAGGCCGCTGGCTGCTCCTACCGGGAATTGCCCCAGGTAGCATTGGGTGCACCATAGGGCTTGGTTTACCTCCCACAGGTGCAACATTAGCTCCGGAGGAATCCCACAGCGGACACAGCAGACCTCCTCTCCGAAGGTGGTCATGCCTGGGTGAGAAGTGGTGTTCATGCCTGGAGGTGCAATGGTTGTGGTGTTGGTCATGTTGGTCATCTTGGCTTTCTTAGGTTTATTCGTTCTTTTTTTTTAGTATGAGGCTCTTGGTTCAGGTTCCGGGTCTGCAATGGCTATGGCGCTCCAGTTGTTCACCCTTTATAGGTGGGTGGACTCCTCCCTCCTTCGTGGGAGGAGTCCCTTCTTTACTTCTCCTTTTTCCTTCAACTTCCCCTTAAAGCACGAGGCAACAGTGGCTGCTACCCCGCCCTTAATGGCGGCACAGATTATCAGGCCCAAGATCACAATACCAACTATCATCAACAAATAAGGCCAAAGCCAGGAGAACAAACTCCCCATCCATCCCTTTATGACCGTGAATCCTTCTCCAATCTTCCCTGCCACTTCTTCCACTACGATGGTTGCGGTCCCGACTATGGAGGCGCCCGTTAGTTCGATCCAACTGCATTCGTGCTCTCGTCGGCCGCTCCCGCAACTCAGCCAGTGTTCTTCTGGCTCGTAGCATGTTCCGTTCCCGTAGAGGCGGTTAGCTCCTACCCATTCGAATCCTTTGTCTTCTTTACCCTCGCAGAGGCTTTTCCTGAAGGCGTGGCCCTCAGCTAGAAAGACTGTAGGGTCGGTTACTGGGGGAATGATTTGGCCGTTCACGTTCACTCGGTCTTTCATGCGATGGCCCAGGATTAAGTTGGTACAGCTGCTAGTCAGAGGCCCTGACCGTCTCCATTTCCCGTCTTTAGCCTTCACCCAGGTTACTTCTTGCACGTGGGTTTCATATTCTGCTCCATAGTGGGTCTGGCAATGGTCTTCCCATCCTGGCACAGTCTCACAATGTCCCCCGGCCAGGCTGATGTTGCAGGTCGTGTTTCCTCGATTGCATTCCATCTTCCAGGGCCGTGGGCCCACATATGGTTCTGGTCGGCTCCAAACCCCAGGCCAGATGTCTCTTTCTTTCGAGTACACTGTGGCCAGGTACTGATACTTCACCCAGTAGTTGTCGGTTTGAGTTAGACATGGCACCACCCATTCTAACACTTCATCCTTCTGTAGGCCCCACCAGGTTGAGCTGTCGTCCCGAGTGTGGGCCTCTTTCCATGCCTGCAGGGTTCCTTTGATCGTCTTGTTCGTCTTCAGGCCTGTGCAGTCATATAGCCACGTTCCCCAAGCCCGATACCACTCTTGCCAGAGTGTGCATCTCGGGGAGGCGCCGTCGGCTAGATACTCTGTTCCGTTCAGAGCGATGAACATTTTGTTGGTCACACAAGTGTCAATCTTTTGGAAATCCCCTCTTGGGGCTGTCATTAACTCCTCGGGTTTCGGCAGCTTTTGTACATACATGTCGGTCGTCCTTGGTCCCAAAAGGCCGAAGCTGGCTCGGGAGTATCCCTCCGTGAAGGCTCCTTTGAAATGCTTTAGCTCGGTTATCCATATCCACGGCAGGGTGTTGTTGAGCCAGGCCTCGTGCCGGGCATTAGGTTCGGGTAGATAGATGAACTTATGAGCCTGATACTGTGGTTTGTTTACCGGAGTTATTACGAAGTAATTCTGACCTTCGCAATAAAAGAACACATTCCAGAAGCACTTATCTAGGAGAGGGAGCTTGCTTTTTATACAATGCTGCGTCCATTTCCTGCTTCTGTTTCTCCGAAGACTGTCACTTGACTTGAATAGCGGCGGCGGCTGTTCTTCTTTTTCCTCTGGAACCGTCTCTGAAGCCGTAGGTAGTACTTCCACTACTTCTTCTTCCCTCTGCTGCGTGACATTCACGGCTCGGCTGGTGAGGTTGCTCCGCTGGCAGTCGGTGGAGTTTCCTAGTGTGGTGTTACCTAGTGGCCTCTCTGGCCTCACTTTAACTTTCACCCGCTGTGGTTTACGTCGCGGTTGTGTGGCCTCACAGGTGAGATTGTAGTGTCCCCAGAACATTCCGTCTGCCGGTAAAATCATCAAACACGTATCATTGCGGTGGCTCGCTGCATAGGTTACCTCGGGTTTCCAGTATCCCTCGTTCCCTTGCTCTGACCATGAGACACATGCCCATGAACAGTACCAGCCTGGGACACCGTTTTCGGGGTAGATCCAATTACACTGTGCCCGTTTTTCTTCTTGTGCTTTCTTCATCATTACCGTAATCTTCATCTCCGCTCCTAGCGTAGATACTTCATCTATCCTCCATGTCGAGTTCTCTATTTCTTTCTGGAATTCGCCTGCCCAGTCTGTTTCTTCACCCGTGTCGTTGATTTTCTGTTCCCAGATAGTCATCCACGCGATGATAGTAGCTGTCAGGTTCGGAGCCGTCCCACCCCCTTCTTGGACTTGACGGGTTGCATTAGATCCAACCTCAAGGTCCAACCAGGGCGAGGCGCGCTTCTGTCCAGCGAGTTGAGAGAGAACGATCGTTCCAGAGTCGACCGTCCAGCATGTCTGGTCGAACTTCTTTGTGGTAGTGTAGGACACCCTCACATGAGTGAGGGCCCATGGGATACGACCATAGGAGTACAGTATAGCCAGGACAAGGCATAGTCCTGTTAATACTGCTACTACTTTAGCCAGTAAGCAAAGCCATAGTCGTTTTCCATTCCGAGGTCGTTCACTTGATTGGTCCAGTCGCTTGCCGGGGCGTTTTAAGGAGACGGGGGTAAAGGTTGAGGATCGCCTAAATTCATGAACTCTCCCATGAAGTAGTGGGAGATCCATGGTTTCGGATTCTGCAGTGCTCTGGTCGGTAGCACCTCTGGAAGAGGAGCTAGGCATCCGGAGCTGAGGCGCGGGGGAGAGTCAGGATCGCACTGACTAATCCTGCCCTTCAGTAGCTGGTGATATAGCACCGATGGGTATCTGCCAATGGCTAAGTCCAGCCCCCGCCACACCCACTGGTAGTAGGTGACGATTAAGGAGGGGGAGCAGGGGGGGGGTGCAAAGCAACCCTCGTTCACAGCATTATTTTGCCGCAGCCATGCGTAGATCTGTCTGTCCACTGGGTCGATAAGGATCCGGACTTTGGCAAGAGATGCGTATAACGGCTGACCGTCGTCCGTCTGGAGCTCCGTTACTTTAGCCCATGCTGCCAAGGGTTCGTGAAGGTTAAGCCGGCCAAACCCCGTAGTCCGTAATCTGGAAGGAGGCAATTCCCTCATGGTCAGGCATGGGTCCGGGTTCGGTGGGCCAAGGCCTGGCAGGCGGTAATGAACCATACGCAGCTCTATGTCTTGGTTCTCAATTACACAGCGCGCGCTGTTTTTCACGTGGAGCGCTATGAGACGCCGCATGACCGGGCTGGTGGTCCAGATCACATTTTCACCCAGCGAAAGATCAACATAGTCGTTTTGCAAATAATCAGCATAGTTAGGACCCCAGCGCAACTTCAACCGCAGACCCATAACTGAGATGAAAACGGTATTCAGGATCCAGGGGGATTGGTCAGGACAAGGGAGGACTGGCTGCAGCAGCCACGGATGGGTCCGATTGACTCTGTCATATTGGAGTTGCCATCCTGTGCGAAAAGCAGTCAGCAATTCCGCCTTCCCGGGTATTGACAGGTCAATCGAGCGCCTATATTCGCCATTGCTGCAGAAATAGGCGCCGGATCCACAGAGGCCTTTTCGGTAGGCAAAATCGCGTTGGGGTCTGTCCAAAAAGACATTTTCGTTCGGCAATTGCAGATATGGCCTTCTTTGTGCGAGGAGGGACTGAGAGACTATTGATAGGTCCCTGCAATCTTTGTTTGGTGGGTTTGGCAGCGACATGTTGACAATCTAGTTCCGTTTTTTCCAGCAGCAATACTTTTCTAAGTGCTGCTACTGCGAGGCTTTCCACCCCGCTGCAGTTTGCGAAATGACTTCCGTGCCCAAGCGGTCAAACCTTTTGCGTCTGCGCGTGGGTTTGGGGGAGGCTCCGCCTCATCCGCTCTGGTCAGCTCCACCCCGACGGAGTACACACCGTCGAATGGAACCATCACGGTTTTCAGCGTCACCATGACGCGCATTGTGCGGGTCTCCCATGTAGGCGTTGGCGCTCTGGACGCCCAGGAGCCCGGTATTTGCATAGCACCGTTTCTGCGCCATCCCTCTGGGGTGACCGTGAAAATCTTACTCTTTTCCTTGGTCCTGGCACCGGTGTGGTGGAAGGCGTCCAGATCTGTGGTGGAATACTGGAGATTCGTGCCGCGAGCACCAGCTTCTGTTGGTACCGGGGCAAGCTCACGTATTGGCACATCAGGATCACAAAACACCTCCTCAATTAACTCGCGCCAGGTTGTTAATTCCCAGGGCCCCAGCCACCCCTCTCGTGTTGCCATCTCCAAGCGGCAATCGGGTAGGTTTGCTGCAGTGGCTGTGTACCCTGGGTCATCAGGGCTGCGAAAGACCCTGAAGGCCGCTGGGATCTGTACGGAAGACAGGGGCGGGTTGATAACTTCGGCCTGGCCTGGGCTGTATGGCCAGTTCCTTTGCACTGACTCCCACCAGGATCTCATGGGGACTTCACCACGGTTTCCACTTGCTTCTTGTGGGTCGCCGTCGAGTAGGCCCATAGATGGTGCCGAAGGTCCCCCAGTCGCTGCTTGTGATAGATCAACAGGAGCGGCAGCACCCTCACCTTCCCACGAGGCGGGTGCCAGGGTTTGTATCGGCTGAAGAAACTTTCTCACCTGCCATCCGTCGGCTGCTCCAGCTTGCACCAGCAGTCCATTCAGCTGGAGTACGGAGCAAGACGCACAGAGGAGCAGCCTGTGTCCATCCCATTGGCAGACACAGTCCTTAAGGTTCAGCTTTGTCCCCCGCAGATCCCACTGGATGACGAAGTGCATCCTTGGTAAAAGCGCTATACGACAAAAACCGCACACATATGCATCCAAAACCTTCACTGGTTTGTGGGTCATACGGTCAAATTCCTTTCGTCGTCCAGAGACACGGTGTGGTTTCTTGTTTCCGGGTCCCTGCCATGTAAGGTTAAGGGTGGTCGGTAGCAGGCAGACCACACAATCATTCTTGATTTCTTTCCATGTTAAGACTTCATTCTCTTCTGAGAGAAAGCCTTTCTTTGCATACTCCAACTTCTTCATGGCTCTTCCTGCCCAGAGCCCCGTAGTACTCCTTCTCATGTTAACCACCCCTTTGACATTGGCCACTCTGACAAAGGGTGGTAAAGCTTGTATGTGGGTGGCCATTTTTGAGTTCCTGGTTTTCTCCTAGTACGGAACTGGCTTCAGCTGCCCTACTCCTTGGATTCCTTTCTTCTTGAGTTGAACAGTATTACTGTCCAAAATCTTGACAACTACGTCTGATTTATCGTACTTGGCTTTGACTGCAGAGTTAGAAGCACCGACCTGAGCCTTGATCCAGACGCGCTGTCCTACTCGAAGTGGCCTCTTTTGCTCAAGCTTGGGCTCTTTATCTTCGGAGCCCCGCCCTACTTCCTGCGATGTGAAGGGGCGGCGCATCAGCTCCTCCGCTGGGGAGGGCCTGTCACTTCGGTAGCGGTCGTTCAGGGTTTTTGCGATTTCCAGGGTCTTAGTGCTCCATTCTCTCGAGTTGGCATTTTTCCCAATCCAACTTTTCACCAAGCCAATGGTCCTTTCCACCACCCCGTTAGCCTGGGGGGTGTATGGGGGAGAGTAGATCCTCATTACCCCATGCTGTTGGCACCACTGGTCCACTTTTGCGTTGCGAAAATGCGTTCCGTTGTCGGTCCTGAGCTCTTTAGGCAACCCCAAGTAGCCACAGACTTGGTCCAGCATGCTAACAACACTGTTGCCATTAGCTTTTCTTACTGCTTTTGTGGTTACATACCCTGACATGGAGTCCACAAGCACCAACAGGTACTTTTCTCCACATTTACCCGGTACCCCTAAGGGTCCTGCCACATCCATGCAGATAGAACCCCAGGGTACGGTACTTTTAATGGTGAGTCCTCCCACTCTTTGTCCTCTCCTTCCTGCGTTGTATCGACCACACAACTCACAGTCTTGAAGGATTCTGCGGACCTCTTTTTCAGGAATCCAGAGTCGCTGCTTTTCCAGTTCCCTTCGTGTTGGAACGGTGCCTGCATGTCCAAGTGCTCCATGCACTGCTTGCACCACCTCCTTCACGTTCTCTTCTGGGACTACCCGTCCTTTGGGCAAATCTTCCCACTTCTCGATCCCAACAAAGACAATTTGTCTCATCTGGACGAAACGATCCACTTCTTCGTTTCCTTGCCAATGAGTTCCTGCTCGCGTGTGGGCCCTCTGGTGCACCACTTCGAGCTCCAGTGTTAGCCGCAATTCGGCTATTTTTCTCCATAGGTTTTCGTGAGCTACTTTCTTGTTTTTAGCACTCTCAAAACCATTTTCTTCCCATATGGACAGGTCTTCGTTAAGGGCCTGAGCACAGTAATAACTATCAGTTATGACTCTAGCTCTTTTCACCTTTCTTCGCTCCAACTCGAGCAAACCTTCCAGTATCGCTGTTACCTCCCCGGTCTGGGCACTGCCGGGGATTTGGCCTCGTTGTCTGAAGCGCTCCTTCTCAGTGTGCTTGAGAATGAAGCCCCAGTAGGCTTTGTCGTCTTGTCCTTTTCGCGAGCCGTCGGTGTATAGAGTCCACTCTATCGGTTCGGCTGGCTTCTTGGCCTGAGTCGCCTTTTTCTTACTCACGGGTTGTGCAGGGCCGATTTCGAGGTCTGGGTCCAGCAGGATGTCTTCCCAACGTCCCCACCTTGCGTTCGTCGCCTTCGTGCTCTCTACCGTGGCTTTTCTTAGGAATCGATGGACCTGGCTTTGCGTGAGGACCCTGATGCCCTGCCCTTGAGCAAGGTCTTTCAGGGTGCTCCAATACCTTGCCAGAACTGCCAACTCCTTCTCTTCTGCTGGATATTTCTTTTCCACGGAGGACAGGGTGTAGCTCCACAAAGTGACTATTCCCCCGCCCTCATTGCACACTTTTACCACCGCGTCGTCGTCGTTGCAACTGACCTCTGCCACCAGCTTGGTTGTAAGGCTTCGTGGCTCCAGCCGCAAAGCGTCTTTAATGGCTGTCTGGAGGTTTTCCAAATTGTTTTGATCCGTTGCGGTCCATTCCCACTTCTTGTGGGCGTCTTCTGGCTTTTCTTTTCGTAGTTTTACATACAGTGGTCTTGCATACTTCTGGTAGCTAGGGACATGGTCCCTAACGTAGTTGCAGAGCCCCAGCACCTGCTGTAGTTCGTTCAGCGAGGTTGGCGGGTCGATCTGCTCCACTTTTTCCCGGAATCCGTCTGAGAGTCCCAGGTCGTTAGAGACCTGGAACCCCAGGTAGTTCACTTGGAATCGTCCAAATTGGCATTTTTTCAGATTCAATTTCAAGCCTGCTGCTGTTAGTCGTTCTACGACTTTTCTCAATTTTTGCAGATGTTCTTCTTCGGTGTCATCTGCAATGAATACATCATCGATGTAGATTGTTGTCTCTAGGCCGTCGAGTATATCCATTACGGCCGACTGGAAAACATTCGGAGAGTTTTTGTAGCCTTGCGGTAGCCGTTCCCAGACGTACGCTTTACCTTTGTGGGTGAACGCTGTCTTGCCTTGGGAGGCTTTGGCTAGCCTCAACGAGAAAAATCCGTTTGCCAGATCTATGCAGGATTTGTACCTTTTCAGTCTTAGTGTCTTCAGCGTCCCTTGTGGGTTGATCAGGCTGGCGCGGTTGGCGACAGTCCTGCGGTTGAGGGCCTTAAAGTTGATAACAGGTCTCCATCCTCCTCCCGATGACTCAGGCTTCTTGACTGCCTGTATTGGGCTGTTTGTGATGGGATTTGGCTCCTCTCGCACCACTCCTAGTTCGCTGAGCTCCGTGACTATCAGGTCCATTTCTGCAACGGCCCCTGGATTCAGGGGGTATTGGCGGACGGGCGGGTGTACACCCCCTTCTATGGTGTGGGTGTACTTCGCACCCATGTCTCCACAGTCATTTTTGAACCTAGCCACTCCGGCTTTGGAAAGTATGTCTTCTAGCGTTTCTTTTCCCTCCGGAGAAAGGTCGCTGTCTTCGATTTGTTGCTTGGTCACTTCTGGAATGTTCACTGGTTTGTACCACTCCGGTGATAATGATCCCATCTGGATTAGTTTTGCCCCGAGGACTCTGAGTCGCTGTTGTATTGGGGTTCGATTGCCTGGGCTGCTATGCAGCTCTTTTAAGTCTGTTATTGTCATTAAATTGTAGGGTCCTAGAGCCCATACAACTCCTTTCCAGACGCCAAACGGAATCTTTTTGATGGTTCCGTCGGCTAGTTGAACAGTCAGGTGTCCTTTTGTTTCAAGGCATTTGCGGGTCATCGACACTTCTGCACCAGTATCTACCTGATAGGGGATTCCATCCACGTCGGTGTATATGTCGTCCCCCACCCAGTAGGCATGATCCACTGTGACCCGCGCCCGCTTAGCCATTACTTTCTCTGCCCTTCGCTCCCAGCTTCTAGGCGGGAGGCACGAAGGGCCTGTTTCTGTTCTGTCGTCAGCTTGTTGTAATCCTCGGAAGAGAGAAAACCGCTCTTGTTGGCTGGCGGGGGCCGTGGCCCCTCCTGTTGTTGATCCGGCTGGGCCCTGTGGTAAACGCCCTGCTTCTGGAAGCCTTCTTGCCTTGGAGCTTGCTGCTCCCTCTGGCTTCCTTGTGGACCCCGCTGAGGTCCTTGCTCTCGCGGGTAGCCTTGGTAGCCTTGAGAACCCCTCCGGAATCCCGGCTCACGCTCGTAGTTTTGTGGACTCCTCTGGAATCCTCCCGACTGCCTCCTCTGTGTCTGTGAAGGACCGGGTCCCTCGGTGGGCCTTGCGTTGTCATACGAGGGCCTGGGAGCCGGCGGCTTCGGCTGGTTTCCTTTTTCTCTTTTGTCTTCCAAGTGTTTTTTCTTCAAATCCCACTTTCTTACTGTTTCTTGGATTTGTTCGGTGGTACTTTTGCTGATGTTTAGGGTCACAAAATCGATGTCATTCATTAGGCCCTTTGTCAGCTTCCTAAGGACTTGCACACTTCTGTCCGGCGGAATCGCCTGTCGCAAGGCGTACCATGCCTGGGTGAGAGTTTGCCCTTTGTCTAAGCTTTTTCTTGCCTTGTCGATGTGTGACTCCTCATCTTCGCAGTCCTCCAACACTAATCTTCGGTAGTGCTGTTCCGCGGTTTCTTCGGGACCCATCGGTTGGTCCGTCACATGAGCCAGCCACAATCTTTTCGCCTCATCGTTTGTGGAGCTAGCTTTTACCATAAGCCATTTCTGCGTCAGATATTCTTGCACCGATTCTTTTGGGTCTCGGTTTGTCACCATCGCCTTGATCTTTTTGAACTCACCAAAGCTCTGGGTGGAAGCCCGCATCTTTGTTATGCAGTCATTTTCCTCAGCGGTGGTGGGGCAGCTGCTTCGTGCGAGGCTCTGCCCTGGAGGTGGCTGTTCGTCCTCGCTGCCCGAGATGTCTTGCCCCCGCGCTTTGTCTTCCTCCGCTGCCAGCTTGTAGGCTGCTTTCTTCAGGCGTCGCAACATGACGTCGTACACGATTGTCACAAAGCCTGTGCGAAAGTTACCCGTCAGCTCCGTGGCTGTTGCGAGGGAGCCGTAGGTCGGGGTCATTAGAAAATTCGCCCATTCTCTTTTTGTCGCGTAGACCATTGTTCCTTTCATTCCTTCGAGGTCGTGCAGCCATATTTCTGGAACATCATAATTTGTTTGACCGACCTCTGGAGCATAGGCTTTTCTTCCGTCTTTGGTGGTCATGGGCCCGTAACGATCGTCTCGGGGGAATTTCAGCGAAGCCGTGCACACTGAAACTAGGGGCAGCGCGTTCTTCTTGCCTTTCCTGCTTCCTATTCTCAGGTCGGTCATTCCTCCTGGAGCATCGTATTCGATGGAGGTCAGGCTTGGCGCTGTTTCTTCGTCATCTGAACTTACATCTGCGGCTTCTTCCTGCGCCTCTCTTTCTGGTTCTGCTGACGGCGAGGCCGGCTGAACTGGTTCTGGTGTTCTCTGTGGAGTCCTGGGACTTTCCCTGGTCCCGCCTGGACTTTCGAACCTTATCATGGGCGCTTCTCCTCCTCCGGAGTAGCGCATTGTCTGCAGGCCGACTGACTCTGCTGGGCTGATGATCCCCCGTGGAGGTTTGGTTGGCACGGGGGTTTCCTCTTCTGTCTGCACCGCTACTGTCCGGGGAGAGGGGATTGGAGTTCTTCTTTCCTTTTGTGGTTTTTCCTGGATTGAGCTGACCTGTGGACGTCGCTCCTCCCGTCCTGAGGGACCGGGTGTTGATTCCTCGTAGCTCCTCTGCTCGGTCCTGGTTTCTCTCTTCAATCTTACTGATTGCGGGAGCCGTGGCAGAACTGCTTTCGCAACTGGGGCGTTCTCGTCCTTGTATTCCGGCGGTCCTGCCCTCCAGTTGTTTGGCCCCTCCGTTTTGAGGAGGGGTCTCAGTATTCTCTCTTTTCTCTCTTGGTATTGGGCCACCGAGGTGACTATCACCAACTCGCGGATTTTGTTCCACCCGTGAGGAGCGTTCATCAGGAGGTGCAGAATCCTCATTGCCGCTTCTTCTGCTACCTCCCATGGTAGGTTGCCGGACCTGGCGCCGTCGTTACATATAACGACTCTTTTGAAGGACAATTCACTTGCTCGGGTGACACCTTTTTCTAATGCCTCCTCTATGCTGTCCCGATAGGCGTCTTGATCTTCGCCATCCTCATATCCTTCGATCGGTACGTGTAGCACCGCATAATGTCTTGATTCTCCGCCGCTCGTAACCACCACCTCCTCCTGTCTTTGTCTGCATCCCGGGAGGCGCACCTCAAGTTCTTCTTTGTAGAGGCTGCCTGCCTCTCTTACCAGATTCTTTCTGAACCGGGAGATATGAGGCTTTAGATGTGAGTTGGTTAAGACAACCAGTCCATGGCTGTCTATGTCCCAAGGCTCTCCGAAGTGGTTATATGCGGTTAACCCTGTCTGGTTCGCATATTTTTTGGTCCCCTCGGGCATCTTTTTCAACTTTTGAAGATGCTCTTCTGGGTTCGGGGAGTGAACGTGTCTGGTCTTACCCTTAGCTTTCTGGGGCCGCCTCGGCTCTGGGCCGTTGTAGTCCGGCAGGATCGTGCGTACTGCAGTGGCAGCGGGAGTCCCGGATCCCATGGAGGGCGGGAGCAGTTGGTACTCGGCGCTCCTGTCCAGCGTTGAGTCGTCCCTCACTTCGTCCTCCTCTGAGATCTCCCCGTCTTTGCTGCTGTCCTGGTCTTTCTCTCCTTCGGACCCCGTGGACTCCTCTGACTGGGAGTGCACGGAGACCTCGGTGCTGTGGGTGCTGACCTGATCGTCGCCGTTCCCCTCAGTATATTCTAGGTTGGTGGCTATGTATGCCGCTATTGCGTCTTGCTCTTTTTTATTTTCTTTATAGCGGGCGGTGGCTATCACTTTCTGTTTTATAGTCACTGCCCCCGCTCCGATTTCTGCGGCGAGCATCTTCACGACTGAGTCATATTCTTTTGACGGGCTAATAATGGTGACTATTTTTCCTTTAATAACCCTCATTACTACTAGCCACCATTGTAGCCATTCTCCCACTTTCTTCTTGCCTGAGGGGGGTCCTTCACACCCTACCACTGCCGCCACCATTCCGGACTTATGGGTGAGGGGAGCAAGATAACCCCCCTCCCTCTCGCAATTCTTTTTTACTTCTTCTCCCACCTTCGCTCTATCTGCTTCTTCATGCAGCACGATTAGGTGTTGTTGAATTGATTTGTCCCAGGTGTCCCATCCTCTGCCATTCAGGATGATCTGATGTTGGACGTTGCTTCTGCCTCTTGGAGCCGGTGTCGGTGTCTGTACTCCCGATGTCGCTCCGTGTGGTCCAGCGTCGTCCGCGTCCCGGTCCCTGCTGTCGTCTACTGCCTGGTCCAGGGGCGATGTCACTGGCACGTCCTGCTGAGTCGTCTCCGTCTGCGGGCTGCCTCCGTCGCCGTCGGGTCCTCTCTGCTGTCCGGTGGCGCTTCCTCCATCAGGGCCGTTGGCTCGTCCCGCTGGGTTGCCTCCGCCGCTATCGGATCCTCCGGGCGATTCTTCCATCTTGGACTTTGTCTTTGTCTTTGTTGTCTCGAGTCGCCTTCCTCCCAAAGCCTCTCGTCGCGCGTTGAGGAAGGGATGGGATCAGGCTCTGGTCCCTCTACAGGTCGGGAGAGTCTGGTCGATGCTCCCCGTCGCCTGCGGATTCTCCTGTGTTGGCCTGTAAATACCACACACAGCTTCGATTCGTGGATGTCTTCGCAATCGGACTTCTTCGAGGCTTGGGCAGCTTTACTTTCTACCCCAACGCCTCACCTCAGGTCTTTTCGTACACGAACGACAGCCTCTCTTAGCTGCCGGGGTTCTTCTTTTGGACTCAACGTACTCCTTTTCCGTCGAGCCCCACGTTGGGCGCCACGTGTTAGATCCTGGGTACTTCTGGCCCGATACGGGGCTAATTACTGACTCAGCTCTCTATTAAAAGATTCTCGAGCTGGTGTTCTGGCGAGGGAACTCGCCTGGCTCCGCTAACTGCCGTTACTCCCGACGTCTACCCTGCTTCCTCCGGTCAGAGCGCACTCGGCCGAGAGACCAGTCCTGGCCCCGGGCGCTCACACCAGTCGCGTCGGTTATGGCAGCTTCCCTCTTATGGATCCGCGCTCTTGGTAAATGCCAGGTTAGGTTTTAACGGCTAGGATTAATTCTTGCTAAAACCGTAAGGGATTGTTAAGTGGATTCGGTCTCTAGGATAACCTTTCAGAACTCAGTTGTTAGACATACAATAGCTTTAACTTTTTACTGTCACGAGGAACTCTTTACTACCTCAGCAAATTAATGCACTTGAGAATTTCACTTTAAATGCAGATTAGATATTTATTGCAGGTTATATTAGTTAGTTTTGCAAGGGTTACAGCTACAGCTCACATAAAATGTCACTACACATGATTAGTCAATTTAATTATCTTCTTCGATTATACTCATTAGTTTTAGTAGCCGAGACGGCTCGGTTGGAGCTGGATGTCCAATGGTGCGATGAAAAGAGTTCTTTTGGAGTTGTTAGGATCGAAGGGCCAGGCCTGACCCTCGATCCTCCCGCTCCGCAACGGAGCCCGTTCAGCTGTTCTCAAAACTCAGTACAAAGTCTTTCTCAGGCAGCTGCGGCTTTCTCAGTTGTCCAGATGTTAAGAGGCGAGCGGTGGGGAGAGTTAGAACCTTCGTCTTTCAATCTCAATGTCCACGAACAGAGGTCTCTTTTCCGTGAACAGAGACGAAGTCCTCAATACATCAGCTGCAGGCTTTAGTATCTTCTTCCGATGCGCTTGGTACGGCATCCGCGATGAAATCCCAGCTTTGCTCTTTGCAAGCATGTCCTTATATTCCTCATATGGGCTGTGATCAGCCCCCACCTGTTTGGTCCATTACTCATCCCCCCTCCCTCTGGAAAGGGCGTTAAGCCGAACATTGCCGGTATGACTCAACTATTGCATCAGTTTCCAGAACTTTCTTTTGACTACACCCAACATCTGGTCTTGATTACAGCAATGTCATTCTTGCCCAATACATTTCATTTCAGCTCCAATCTCACACAGAACACACAGAAACATTCATTACATTTGTTTAAATCATGTCTATGCAGTTAAACATTTGTTACACAATTGATTAGAACATTTCGTTATATTTATTCATACATTTTATCCGTTTGATTACACGTCAACGTTGAATATATGCTTTGCGCTCTTATAGCCTGACTTCTCTCCCTTGAATGTGTCGACTTGTTACCGAGGCAGCTTTGAGAGGTCAACTCTTCTTGACAGTATGAACCTTTGAATTCATTTGTTTCTCCCTCTCTGTCTTTCTGACTCAAGCACTGTCATTGGCTGAAGATGAAAAGAATCCCAGTCCTGCAAGTGTGAGCCCTGCGGAGGAGTTTAGCCCCATGCCTCCCACCAACTCCACCTCCAAGCCTAACACAACGACTACCGCCAAGCCTAACACAACGACCACCGCCAAGCCTACCACAACGACTACCGCCAAGCCTAACACAACGACCACCGCCAAGCCTACCACAACGACTACCGCCAAGCCTACCACAACGACTACCGCCAAGCCTACCACAACGACTACCGCCAAGCCTACCACAACGACTACCGCCAAGCCTACCACAACGACTACCGCCAAGCCTACCACAACGACTACCGCCAAGCCTACCACAACGACTACCGCCAAGCCTACCACAACGACTACCGCCAAGCCTACCACCAAGCCTCCCCCAACGACTACCACCAAGCCTACCCCTAAGCCTACCCCTAAGCCTACCCCTCCCAAACCCACTCCCCCCACCCAGATGAATGTAGGAAACTACAACGTGACGACAGACAAAAAAGTGATTTGCCTGGTGGCTCAGATGGCGCTACAGATCCGACTGGTAACACCAAAGGTACATTTCCTCACTATAGCCGCAGCAAAGTTGGTTAAAAGAGCTCCCTAAATGTTGAGCTGGTTCTTTATTAATTCAAAATGTGTCAACATAGAAGTTTCTGCACGAGCCTCTGACTCAGCTTTCAGCAATGCAATTGTCATTCTCCTGTTTTCAGGGATTGAAAACATGTTTGCGTGGCAAGTTTTAATTTCCTCATTGTGGCGCCTTTGATCGACGGGTCGATTTGTGTCAAATGACATTTGCTAATTCTACATGACAAAGTAATATTGTTGGTAGTACGATGTGGAACATTCTGATACAAAGTGGCCATCCAATCGTCTGATCTGTCTCTTTATCTTTCAGGACAAAGGAAACTTCATTGTTCAGCCAAATATGACGGCAGCAAAAGGAGGTTGTGACGGAAGCAAGGCCAACCTTACCCTTGTCTTCAAAGAGGGCACCATCGCCTTCATGTTCAACAAGGTACTTCTAATGTCCTAGTTCTGTCACCAGTGTTGAAGTATTGTGTTGAGAGCTGCAGCTAGGGGAGGCCACCAGGTCAGTACCTTATCGTTGACCTGCTCACACTCATTTAGCAATTAAATACTGTGACATTAACACAATTAACCAATTCAGTATATTGATGAATAACAAATAGTTTGACAAGTAACTTCATCGGAACTGGAATCAGAGAAGATTTGATAAAAAGGGAAGTTGAGCTGACAAGCCTGTTCTGGGAGCATGTGACAGGGAGTGCCTCACTCCACAGCGCTGTGTGATTCATTTAGTGATTTCCTGAATAAAGAACATTTTAAAAAGCACCCATCACAGTTGCTCAGAGTTCTAGGAGGCAACTTCTAACATCTAGTTCTGACCAACAATCCAAGACCCAGAGCGATACAGTTCACCACGATGTGAAGCAGAGAAAAGCCAGTGAAGCCTGCTGACTCATCGATCAATCAGCTCTCATGTGCCCCTGAGTTTGAACCCTTTCAAAACCTTTATTCAAACTATTTATGTTGAGCTGTTAACAATGGCAAGTAATACAAGTTATAAAGAACTTTAAAAGTAATTTATTCGTTAGCATTCAGAGGAGTAGAGGTGTAACTATGCGTGTGTAATAGCTCGTACTTAGTCTGGTTTGGCTTGACCTTATGGGTAATGGTGCTTATTAAAGGACACTAAAACCGATTTAGAATTATTGAATTCAAAAAGATAAAACAAATTGATTGTTTATCAACAAATGTCCCTTCCTTATCCAGATATGTAAGTGAACTGAGCAGCATACTGTTGAGTGATGTTATGGGTCGTTATATTTTGTCATATCAAATCTCAATGTGATTTTGTACGAGGTCTACATACCTCTGTCCCAGGACTCAGCTTGTGCTTTCACTGAGTGTCTCTTGTCGCGCTGACGTCCACTCGGACTGAAGGATGAACTGGTCACTGTGTAAGTCCAACCCATTCTTGTGAATGCGATCTCTCAGGAAAGTCCTTCTATTTCCTGTTCCTTGGCTTTGTAGCTACTGACCTAGCTATCCAGATGTTGGTGGGCTAGCTGGCAACGTTGTCCCACCTGCAGAGAGCTAGCACTACGTAGTAAAGCTCTCTCTGTTTGAACTGTAGAGTCCAATAATAGCCTGTCAATATTCTCAATTCATGAAAATCAAAACCAATATCTCACATTTAATTCCAGTGAGGATTTGTGCTCCATGTAGCACCTTGAAGGAGCTCTTCCATTGGATACAACGTGTCCTATGTTCTTTCCTCAGAGCGCCGATAACACCGTCTCTGTTCATGCCCTGTCCTTCAACCTCTCCTACCCCTTAACCCCAGGAGGTAAGTTTGGAAATACTCCAGTCTCCAGATATGATGTGCTGCCATTATATTCATTCAACTTTAGACTAATTGGGTCACTGCAATTGCAGGTGGGAGTTGTGCCACACTGTCAAATATTAACAAAGACAAGAACAACGTCCTTGTTTGTGTGTCTGTTCATAAGATAATCTGTGTAATTACTGGTGAGCATGTGATGCTGGTAACAACCAGCCTACTGTCAGTGCAATGCAGTGGAGCAGGTTTGGTTCCATATCTGCGTTTGTAGTTATGGGATCGTCATTGGGCTCTGGAAGCACCCGGACATTGCTATGTTTTGTTGTTGCAGGCAAAACCTGGTACACTGCCAGCAACAAGTCAATGCATCTCTTCAAAGCAAAGGTCGGACACTCCTACTCCTGCAAGAGTGAATCAGTCCACATGGGGAATGGACTGTACCTTGATGTCAATCAAGACAAGATGCAGGCCTTCAATCTGACCAAGACCAGCGGGTTTGGCACTCGTAAGTGTGGTGATGAAGACAAATGAGCGTGGGAGTATTTTGGCTCAATTACAGCTTCTCATCAAAACATTAAGCTGCTCCATAGACGATGCTCTGCAATAGGGCAGCATAATATGATATAAGAATACTCCAATATGTGTAGAAGTAGAAGCAAAACGTATTTAAACTGTTGATACACGGAACGGCTCCTTTCATAAAGTAGCTGTTCTGTGCAGGTTTTTATTTAAAAATGACTGTAAAACATTGAAATGTAACCTCATGAGAAGATCATGTTGAAGCACAACACTACTAACGGATAAAGGCATTGTATGTGAAATACACATTCAAATTGTTAGACAATGTGCAACCTGAACTTAACAATGAAGAATGGTTTTTGTAGTAATTATCCATTTTTCAACACCGAAATGAAAATTGCATTAAAACATGTTACGCTCCAGTCACACACAATGGGACACTGCAATCATATTAAATATGTGTTATTGTCAGTCATAAGAAAGCTCTGCTTGGTAAAACAGCACCTTTCAAAAGGAGCTAATGATTGATGACTTCATTGATTTCATTACATTTGCACTTCTTAGTAAACACATTTAACAAATCATACCTTAATAACTGAAGATACAAGTATTTAGAATTTTTTATTTGCATGTTAATGATATTAGATGCAAGCAAGTTACTGTTGTATAGGGCTTCGTAAATATGGGTTTTATTGTTGTCAGAAGTATGTCTGATGTGTGTGTGTGTGTGTGTGTGTGTGTGTGTGTGTTCCAGCTGATGTCTGTGCTGCTGACCAGCCTGACTACCGCGTTGCCATTGCGGTTGGAGTGACGTTGCTGGTGCTCATTGTCATCGTGGTGGTGGCCTACCTGCTGGGCCGCAGGAAGAGGGCCAATGGCTACCAGTCTCTGTGAGGGAAGCCGGCAGCCTTCCGTCCAGTCAGAGGTCAATCCTATGAAAGTCTGATGTGTGTGAGGCTAAAGGGCCCTTCCACTGAAACCTAACGTGCCATTCTTTCTCTTCTTCTATGCCTTGAGTTACATCATTTGCTGGTGTTAACAGTGCGCTAACTGGAGGTCCCAGTATGGAGGCTAGAGAGTGCCACTGGAATAATTGTAGACCTTGAAAGTGATGATTGTAATCATGCTATTATATATTAATTCATGAAATTCATGAATTCAAAGTAAAATAAATAAATAAATAGATCACAACTCACAATGTTGAAGCAGGCACACTGCTGAACTGTAGATTCAGTTCTAGCACTAACAACTACATCAACTCGTTGATTCAAGTTTAGAATACATGTTGAAGCAGGAAACATATGAATAGTTGATGAAATGTGTCGGCAGACATTTCAGCAAGAATTATTTTTTAAACTCGATTATGAATCCATTAATTAGAGAGAACATTCAATAAATGCAAATGTAATAACTACATCTGGAGTATCTTTGGTATCATCTGTCCAGTGGCACGCTCCATACAGCTGAGCTCCTCCAATACAAGACAACAGCTTTTACATTGAACATGCCGATGGCCAATCTTTACATGCAGCATCTTTCTGCAAATTACACAAAGTTACAGATGAGATCTCACCGGCTGGACGGTCCTCTGACAGTTCATTTCTATATCGGGCTGCTGAAGACGATGATGCTAATAATTACATTCTGTACAGACTGACATCTTCCTAAATAATAACTGCTAAAGTAAAACTGACCAGAATGTCTCAGTTCAGAATCATACAGGTTATTGTCCTACAGACGGTTTATTAGTGTGCAGTGCTGTGATTATGATCTCTGACACAAGACTTCCTTTTATCAGTCGACCCCGACATCACACAAGTAAGACAGATGTCACCGTGGCTTCTATCGAAACGATGTTCAGCTTGTTGAAGGAAATACAGGATGAAGTAAATGTTCGCTTTTCGTCATTGTTTTAAGATTATGTGGAAATGTTTTAAAGAATCAAATATTGTGTCCTCTGTCTTCTAGGGATTTTGTTTTTGAGAAGAAGGGAAGTTATCATATCCATCATGTTACAGCTGATTATACTGACTGTGTCGACATTATTGAATACCACAAAGGGAAAATGACAGGGATGTGAGTCAGGGATTATTAAAGCCAACAATAACTGCACTGATGCTGCTCCACCTGGGTTGCCTTGGTCTCTGTCATACGTAGCTGTAGATGCAGGGCGGGACTGTCCATGTGGGTCAGTGATGATGCTCTGATCCTGATTAGACCTCAGGAGTCCAGCTCACCAGGTCTACTCTCACACTCTACTGCCTAAAAGGGATAATGGGAAATATGCATATTAACTATTGTAGCTGTTGTTCTTCTTTATGCGAAGCTAACAGTCTCCTGGCTCTAGCTTCACATTTAATTGACATATCAGAGTGGTATAGGCAAGGCAAGTTTATTTGTATAGCACATTTCAACAACAAGGTAATTCAAAGTGCTTCACATAAAACCATTAAAAGCATCAAAACATAAGGCAAAAGAAAAGGAGATTTAAAAACAATTAAGAACATTCATTAAAACATTAAAAACATTCATTAAAACATTAAAAAACAGTGCAAGAAATAAAATGCAGAAATGCAGGAAATTGATTAATATATGAATTGAATGTGGTTCAATTAAAGACAGCAGCAAACAGAAAAGTCTTCAATCTTGATTTAAATGAGCTGAGGGTCTCAGCAGACCTGCAGCTTTCTGGGACTTTGTTCCAGATATGTGGAGCAGAACAACTGAACGCTGCTTCTCCATGTGTGGTACAGAGCTTCCAACTCTCGACACCAAAAGCAAATAAGTGTCAAACGAGTCCTTTAAATATGCACCTCAGTGGACGCAACAAGTAAACATGCTGTTAAGGAACCCGATGACCCGATGTCCATCTAGTAGCTGCTCTGGAGCTTCTGATCATGACACATGATCTGTATGTTGCACAGATGAGGCAAATCGAATTGAATTGATCATTGGTCATTACAAAATGCAAACATCTATTCAGTGACAACTGAGCAAACGCCATCTGCTGATGAAGATCATGTGACATGATGGAAAGCTCCAGAACAGCTCTAAGTCAACCTTATGGTGGGATTGTTTTCTGAACTGCTTTCCAAGGTCAAAAATGAACTTTGAACCTCAAATCTGATGCTGCATTCAGGCGCCTATCGGAGATAGAACTGTGATTGGAGTCCACAAAGTAAAATGATTAAAAAATCCCTTTATAAAGAGATAGTGGTATTTAACCAGGCAGGTCCTTTCAGTTTGATGTTCTCAGGTTTTGATATATTCGCTTCTGAAACTTCTTCTGCCACTTTAATAGAATGAAGGTGAATGTAATTTCATTGATGCTCGAAGCGCTGGAAGATGGAATAGTATTGGTATAGTATAGTAATGGTATTTCTAGAATCCATGTTCCGGTCACTCTGTGTGATCCACAGATGTATCTCTCAGCAAAAGTGTCTATTTCTTCAAATAAAAAAGAAATGCGGTCCTGTGAGATATTTGTAGAGTACGCCGTGTAACCAGGATATTGTGCCAGAAATCACTCGCTGCTGGTACATCTTTCAGGTTTGGAAGCAGAAATCTCAAAGACAGATATCTCAAAACCTGAACAAACCAAATCTCTGTGTATGTCAGATACCACTCAGTGAGTGAGAAAGATGTTGTCCATCAGGTGACGCTAGTGATCAGAAACGAGGGACCTCTGTATGTACAGCTATCCACAGTGTGTGAGTACTTTCTCCTGTTGTTGACTTCCTGTGCCAATAAAGACAAATATATTTCTAACTGAGTGTTTGATGGAGCCGATCCCAGCTGACATTGGGCGAATGGACAGATTGCCAGACTATCGCAGGTCATATGCAACAATGTTTATATATATATATATATATATATATATATATATATATATATATATATATATATATATATATATAAACGATATTTATATATATATATAGATGTAAACAATGTTTATATATATATATATATATAAACGATATTTATATATATATATAGATATAAACAATGTTTATATCTATATATATAAACATGTTTTGCATAACTTGATAACAACATACATGTATGCACCTTGACTTTAGATTGCATGGAGAAGATAAAACGTACTTCCTGTTTAGAACAATGTTGTTTTTACAGATGAAATTAAGTAAAACTAAACTGAAACGGTTCTGGTAAGACTTTACCTGGTCAGACTTTTTTATACTTGGCAAAACTTGATTGGCAGATTTTTGCAGAAATGGAACTGAAGTTTATTGGCACCACTCAGCCAGTAATGACGCAGTTAGAAACAGCTGTTTCCGAGAGAAGAGTGCCGGAGGAGTCATGTTGCCGTGACAGACAGACGCGGGGCGGGACCTAAGGCTTCATCCATGGGCGGGACTCGAACTCCCAAATCAGTTATTGCTAAACACCCGACCAGCAGCCTCGGAGCGCTACACAACTTGAAATAAAGGAAGTAAACGCAGATACCGTGACCATGGCAGGTAAACATACTTTGTTAATGCATTCAATTACAGTGTTTAAGTCGAAATGAGGAAAGAAGGACATGGAGATCTTTGCAGTTTGTGCAGCGTGATGAAGTCCAGATGTTGTTTTCTGCTTGAGATACTGAAGCTGATTTCCGCCGCACAAGCGTCAGCGATGCACGACGCTTGTGCTACTTATACGTGTGCGTGTATATAAGACGTGAAAGTAAGAGCAGAGGTGGTTGTTGCAGATGGAGCAGCATTGGTGGAGGAAGGCATCGGGCCGGCTCAGAGCCCTCTGGTCGCAGTCAGCTTCCAGAGAAACGTCCACAGGAAGGAGAAGTACCTGGAGGCTGAACCCAAAGCTCTGGGGGTACAGCGTGTGCCTCTCTCAAACTATACATGCCATGACCTCTGTGACCTCAATGTAAAGCATCCTCTCTGCTGTCCCCAGATCACCCAGATTGGCCTGAGTGTGTTTCACATCACCTGTGTGGCTGTGTTCCTGTCCAAAGGCCTGAGTAATGAGCAGGCTGACATCCCCTTCTTCATCTCATCTCTGCTGGTGAGCACCGTTAACTATATGGTACCTATGGTCAACAGTAGGTGATGGCAATGTTGTCAATTGATTTTGTCAGGTATTTAAAGGGCCAGTCCAGTGATTCAGTGTTGTCCTTCCATAAAGTCGGGGGACTTGTGCGAGACTCAAAATAGATTGATCAAATCAGAAGCTGACTTTTAATCCCTAGTGTGGATCAAAAACAACTGCATCCTACAATTCCCATAATGCAACCAGTGGCACAGTTCAGACTGAGTGGAACAAAGCCTACATCTGTCAGACTGCAGTCTGCAGGCTGTCATGAAGCTGCATGTCCACGCTCAAGCTCCGTAACCCTGATGACACTGTGACACACGTGGAAGCTTCTCGGTCGCTGCTCACAGAGCAGCAGGGTGCAGGACTCACGTCTGCATTCTGAAAGAGATCAAAGCTGAAGATCCAGAGATGCTCTTCTGTACATTTATGAAGCTGAAGACACAAAATACTTCAGGGACTTGATATGAGGAATGTTGATGAAATGTTGATTATGAACAGTTTTTTATAATTGATGAGTAAACGTATTCATTAATTGACAATCATTTAAGCTCAATTTGGGTATTTCTGTTTGGCAGTTTTTTTATACATTATGTTTTAAAAGTTGTTAATATGCTAATATTTAAATCTTAAAAGTCAAATCATTGTTGTGGAGTAAAAGTGAGAAGTAGAGCGAGGCATACAATAGAGTCTCTAGAATAAAGAGCAATACTTGAGCATGTACTTGTTACACCACTGCTTCTGGAGCTCATATTCATTCATATTCACATGTAGCAGCCGACTAGTTTAATACGGAGAACTGTAGATTGTGCAGCATCGGAGACGTGGAACTCATTACCAGCATATTTGACAGCAGAAAGTATTCAGTAGATCTGTAGAGATGTTCATGTTCAGAGCAGCTGAATACGGGACGTGTTTGACTCGTTTGGTTTTGTTTAAGAAAGCCACATATTCTGCTTTCATTTCTTTTTTTGAGATGTAAGTTTGCTTTATTGATAACTTCACTTCACAGGCGATAATATCGCATTGAGACGTCTTTTGTACTAGCTTTTAGTTCTAATGTGTCAGTATTGTTACGTCTTACTGTAGGTGTGAATGTAAGAATTATTGTTAGAACCACAGAAGACATTATACCAGAGATTCCTCAGACTGGGTCGGCCTTACCGTGACTATTTTATCCTCAAAGAGTATATATATCATGATATGAAATTAAATACCTTGACAGCTGATTTTGTTTACTCACGTCTACTCTTACTCGCCAACATATTTGGACAATCAATTGTTTTGAACTGATGAGACGAACTAATGTCGATTTGTTCTGCTAGCTGTAGTCAGGCCACCTTCTTTCCTCCTGTTGTGGTTCGACTGAGCTGTCAGCTGGTGGAACTCTGGCTGCACGCTGAAACCTTTGGTTGTGTGATGTGTGTTCTCGTCACAGCTGATAATAGCTGGGAGTTTGGCTGTAGCAGCACGGAACCTCCATCTGCCAACGGTGAGTGACCCGACTGAGAGGAGACACCAACATGATCACCAATCCCATATACGCAATGTACCGTATGAACACAAGTACAGAACACGGATCCAGGCCTCCTGCCTCCAGACATTACCAGAACATACCTCATCCTCACTCCCAACTCCTCAAAGACTCGTCAGTGGCCCTACGCCTCAAACTATGACGCATTAGCTGCCAATGTAGCCTAGCTAGTGGACGCATCATGTGCTGCGTGTCAGTTTTCACTCATTACATGCAGAGAGTCTTTAAAGATACACTTTAAGGTTCATTTAGTTTTTAGGTTTGCTTTTGCAACAAAACTACTCGGTTAGGTTTAGGAAAGGATGGTTTGGGTTAAAGAAGTATGCTTGTAACGTAAACTGAGTCGGTTTGTAATGTAACTGGCGTGAGTTAAGTGCGTAAGTTGTTTAACAAAACGACTGTAAAGTTAGTCACATTGACTTGTTTCACACTGGGCATGAACAGGGGTCTCCTGGGTGAACATCCTGTGTTTGCTTCACCCATCCAACCCAGCAGGCTTTCTTGCTCTTGCCACTACATCAGTGATGGGTTAGCAGTGGAGCTAGCTGAAAGCCCGGTGTGTCTCATACAGATGCTAAGGGGGGCCTCGATGCATCGTATCGGACGCCTAGGGGCATTGACCAAGCTGCGGTATTTGACAAGTTGGGAGTGAGAACAAGTTGATCAAAATGTTTTGTCATGAGAAATGAAGACTATTTTGTACTATTTTGTACTATTGGACTTCCCCTACCCCCAAAAAAGTCACTTCAGTCACTTCCTGTAGGAGAAGTCAGATGAGTCACCGGGTAAGGTTGAGTTGTTGCACAAGTCCACCGGCCCCGCCACACTTGTCCATATGTGTCCAGATTCAGCCGTGTTGCTCCTGTAACTGGAAGTGAAAGAGAGCACACAGCAACCAGTGGAGAGAAGCAGTGACAATGTTTGTGTTTCAGACCCGAAGCAGAGTTTCCTTACAGTAACTTTTAATCAACCACTACATGGGTTAATATTCGTACTGCTCTGCTCTGCTCTGTTCGTACAATATAGAGTGAAGCCGCTTCATAATAGTTGTGACTTTACCTAGTACAACGGGTAAATTGATTGAATGATTTGCTTTTGCAATTTTAATTTCAGGATTTAAATATCGAGTCCTTTGTCTCGTATGTTATCCAGTCTGTAAATGTCTTGTTGAACACATGTCTCATAAGTCCTGTTCTTCAGCTGAAGGCCTGTTTAGGGATGCAGATTGTGGCCTGTGTCGCCTCCGTCTTCAACGTCATCTTTTCTATGACGATAATGGATATTACGTACTATGGCTGCTGGCATTATCACGATACATCCAACTTCACTAACTTAGAAGAAATCTGCCATAAACTTGAGGTGAGCTATAACTGTTTGCTCGTTTTAAGAACAATTATTTCATGTTTCAGAGTTGGATTACATTATCATTTAAAATCTGAAAGCAGCTGAAGTGTGAGTTATAGGTTACACGATTAAAGCGATTGAATAGTAGCAGATGGAGACAGTTAAGATGTCACTTGACATGAGAAAGCAGCTGAAGTGAGTGAAAGTGTAACCGATAGAGAGACTTAAGATATTCGTTCAAGTGTATCTTGAAAATGTATAATTTTTGTCCAAGTTCAGCTGCCACTTTGAGCAACCCTATAATGCTACACATCACATCCGTTCATGCTTTTCATTATTTTTCTTTTGTCTTTCTTTATATTGTCCAAGCATAATTTCTGAAAACCCTATCCCTATTACAGAGCACCAATTCCCATTTCTTTGCTGAGGTCATGGTCATTCAGGCTGCTCTGTTCGCCATCTCCGTCACTCTGGCCGCCTACTGCTGCAAGGTGGTCAACTGCTGCTCGCCAGCTCCCAAAATGGTGAGTACATGCTGACAATAGCTGTAGCAATACAGCTGCAAAGATTTTCTAGTTGTGTCACAAATCTTGTATCCACATCTGGTTCTATCATGGCACTCCTCTGGATAACAGGGTTGGCTACTAATGCCATGATGTATACCAACCACAGCAGCAAAGGAAAGATGCAGGGCCAGCACAATGTTTGTGTTTAGGACCCGAAGCAGAGTTTCCTTACAGTAACTTTTAATCAACCACTACATGGGTTAATATCTTCTTTTTCTTGTTTTCTGTCCCTCTCAGCCGGTGATCACTGTGCATGTGCCACCTGTCCAACAGTGAGGACACAAAGTGGACAAGCGCATAAGACAGTTTTTCAGCTACTTACCAATGCTACACAAATTTAAAGCTGCTCTAATCAATATCTTTGTATTAACAATGTGAAAATGTAATGTAATGTGAAATAGGTTGTTGTAGTTACAAACCTGTCCAGCAGCGAACAGAAGACAGACACAGTTAGAGATGAGGTGGTGAACATAGTGGAGCATTTAGCAGTGGAAGAGACAGATCTTTTTCTCAGGAGTTGGTGGAGTCCAAACCAGAGCTGAAGGAGACTTGGACTTACATGGACAAGTACACGACTAAATGCTAATGCTGCTCTGATCTGCTGGATGTGTAAAGTATTTTCTGTCCTAATATTCATAGCTACTTCATAAGGTGTTCATGTGTCATAAGGTGTTTGTGTTAGCAGCTTGTTCCACTCCACTCAAGTGGTAAAAAAAAGAAGTAAAATCAAGAACATTAGGGCTTGAATGATCTGAGGAGGATTTCAGTATTTCTAGTTAAATTACAATGTACTCACACTTTGCATGTTACCATATTTTTGTATGTCTGTTTTATATGTACTCCTCTAAAGTAACTTTAATCATAGGTAAATAGTTACCACTGTATAGAGTGCTGTGGGAATGAGTCCCCAAACCCAGAAATGAGTCAGCTTTCTGGTTCCCTCGTCTCGAAGTCGATGGGTTGCCTGAAATCATTTCTGCGGTCAACACAAGCTTAAAGTTTTGTTTTACAACATAAAATGCCTTTGTCAATATCCCTCTCGAGAATCTTTAAGCTTTTACGTGTCTTTAAAAAGTGGTGTTCATTTGGAAAAATAGAAAAGAAACCTTTGTCTTTATGTGGAGGGAACCAGAGCGATGCTAACTGTTGGCCGTGGTGGCCAACAAAAACACGTCATTCATGCACCACTCTGTAGAGGCAACAAATGAACTCAACGTTTATAATCACAAATTGATACACATTAATGCTTTTCTGAAAATGCTTTTGGTAAGATTGTTGATTACTTTATGATGATCACTGCCTATATCTTTACTGATGTTTCCTTTGTGATATCAACTAACATTTATGGGAAATAAAAGCTGAATTAAAAGTTTCTTTGTTTTTTATATTTTTCTTTTGAAAGAACAAAGTTTTCTTTTTAGAGTTTGTGGTGCCAACATGCTGGACTGTGATTGTGATTGTCACAGGTTAAACCTTACAGGGACACACCCTCTTCCATATGTTGGTCCACTGGCACCATGTCTTTCTACTTGCACTGTGTCTCAGGGGACGGTTGGAGATGTCCACCATGTATCAGGTCTGAAGACGCATTAAGGACACCAAAGTCACGTCAGTCTCTGGGAACATTGGGGTTTTAGCGCTCTGAAGGGGAGCTTATCTACTGTAATGACACTATACTACTAACGATATGATATTTCCAAGAATACATATTGAGTGTGTTCAGGTAAATTAAATACCAAATTAAAGGAACTGAGGTACACTGGCAGTGTGGAGAGGACTTTGAAACAGCACACAGTAATTTGACATTTACATTGATAAATTATAAGCAAATATTCACAGGCCTATTTTGGTGGCTAGTCAATCCCAGTCCTGTCTGGTTTAAGGTAGGTGGGATTGTAATTGTGGAATCTGGACTCCTGACCTCAGTCATTTCTAAGATCCTGGATACATTTTAATTCAGCCCTGAAATTAATATTTCCAGCGGATGTCCATATTGAATGAGTTGCTACACACTTGCTCTCCCTATGACTTATTTGGCATCTATGTCGAAACAGTCGTAAAAAGTCATGGTATAGTATGTTAAAATTAAAAAAAGGTGTCCGGCGGGAGCGGGGGGAATGGAGACTGTAGAGTGGGGGCCGTCTCTTCGGAAGCTCTGTTGGTGCAGAGTCCCTTGTTGTTCCTGTAAACCTGCAAGAGAGAGAGAGAGACAGAGAGACAAAAACGGGGTTGGGGGGAGGGAAGTGAAAACAGTCGAAGAGGAAGTGAACAGGTTCGTTGTGGTTAAATACTTTGTGCAGAGGAAATGAGCTGTGTTCTGGGCGTGGTCACTGTTCCTGAACTAAGTTTATAAAACTAAATTTCACTAACATGGACCACGGCAATAACAATATGAGTTTCGAGAGGTTTATTGCGTGATGGAATGAATTAGATTTAGGAAGTGGAAGGCGTCGAGGGATGAAGGGATGTAGGGTAGGGGTCGAGGTAGAGGGATGAAGGGATGTAGGGTAGGGATAGGGGTAGAGGGATGTAGGGTAGAGGGATGAAGCGATAGGGGTAGAGGGATGAAGGGATGTAGGGTAGAGGGATGAAGGGATAGGGGTAGAGGGATGAAGGACTGTAGGGTAGAGGGATGAAGGGATAGGGGTAGAGGGATGAAGGGATAGGGGTAGAGCAGGGGTGCCCAATACGTCGATCGCGATCGACCGGTCGATCGCGGAGGTAGTGCGAGTAGATCGCATGCCATTCAAAAAAAGTTAGACGTCCTCATGGCATTTGCCACTTGATTTTCGAACACACGGGTCACCACGTATGCGCGGTCAACCGCGCGAGCTACTGCAAAACTCCGGCGAGCTAATTAGTCAGCCTTCCAATTTATTTCCACTAAAGAAGCTACATCTGCAGCGCCATGATTTGGGAAACGTCCAAAACCTTGCGTCAGAACTGGAGACGCAACGGAAGGCGTGTGCGTAACTTGACAGTGCGCGCTACACAGAGCAGATTGACAAGTGTCTGTCAGGGTTTGACAAACGCTTTCCAGACTTTGCTTTACTCGAGCCAGTTGCTACACTTATGTGCTGCACATTTCGGGAAGATATTGAGGTTGATTCACTCGCATCAAAAATTGCAACATTGTTTCACCTGAACTCGTCTGGAGTGGAGGATGAGATTTTGACACTGCAGCTGAAGTCCAGGGCTCATGGACAGTTTTCTCACAGAGGAAAAGTACCCAAACATGAGGAAATGTGATCCCTTTTTGACTGAATTATTCGGCTCTACTCATTTATGTGAGTCAGCCTTTTCATACATGAAGAACATTAAGTCCATACACCGTTCCACCATGACTGATGATCATTTGAAGTCTGCTTGAGGCGGATACCAGCAGCTACTGTCCGGACTATGCAACTCTGGCCAATCCCATTCAGTGCAAGTCATCAGAGTAAGGGACCGACCAAAAATATACAGAATATATGTATATGTATATATATAAATAGATATTCAGCATTTTTAATGTAGGTAGATCATTTTGACTTGGTCATTTTAAAAGTAGCTCGCAAGCCGAAAAAGTGTGGGCACCCCTGGGGTAGAGGGATGAAGGGATGTAGGGGTGTAGGGAAGAAGAAACAAGGAGGGTTGTACACAGGAGGTTAGGCGAGCGATGGGGGAGCGTTGGTGATAGTGAATGGGAACGATATTGTTGATTGTCACATTCTTCAACCAATCAGATCTTTAGTTTGACATGTTGGGCATATTCTTTGACGTGTCAGAGCCTGCTAGCTGGCCTACAAGTACGTGATTGGTCAGTGGGCTAGCGTGACATGTTGGGCGGTGACAATCCCAATATCTGCTGCCTCTGCCGAGCGGACATTTTCAGCCTCAAACGCATTAAAACCTATTCAAGAAATACAACTGGGGAGGCTCGACTGTCTTCACTGGCGTCCATGAATCGAGAAGGACTTCTTACTGGAACTACAACAGACGGATGTACTGAACAACCGTGAGATTAAACTCTTTATTAACAAAGAAAGGAGGATGCACATTGTCTTTAAATAGTGAACAGCAGCTCTGGTAAGTTAAATGCGTTTGTTTTTACATCTGCAGTAGCTTTAATATGCTTGTTTATATATTATTATTTGTACAACTTGTTTTTATGAAGATGGATTTTGTTTGGTTTAATATGTGATAGGAACCATTATTACGTCCAGTGTTGCTCTCGGGACATATTTAACTGGTGCCAGTGTTGGCAACGTAGCGAATTTCTCGCTAAATCTGGCGACTTTCAAAACCCTCTTGGCGACTTCTTTTGTCAAAAGCTACTAGTGACAAATCTAGCGACTTGTGGTGTTATTGGAGACTTGTGTGATGTTAAAGGACTACCGTTATACAGTTACTGTCATGAACGAGCAGCGGGTGCTGCCCCTCAGGCGGTAACTCGCGCAGCAGTCCCAGCTGCAGTGAGAGCAGAGAGGAGACGCACTCCCGGCGTATTCTCTGCAGATAGGTGTTGGCTTCATTTTTACATGAAACAAATAATAACCGTAGCTGTGTTTCAGCTGCAGGACAGCAGTGAAGGCCCAGGTATAAAATGCGCGGCCCGCCACTGATATACATACATATATATTAATTAGTTGCTGCAAATTATTTGCCATTGTTGAGCATCTAAGCCTGCAATATAGTGGCTGGCTAAGTAATTAAATACTCTTCCGTGCCAGTGGGTGGCAGTAGGTAGCGCAATAATGACCGTGGTAATTTAAGACAGTAGAATTAACGGAGTTGTACCCCAAACCGGACAGTTTTTAGCTAATGTTTCAACACAATTCACTTACAATGTTGATAAAAATGATCGTGTAATGTTTTCAGTTGATTTAATGGTGTTAAACTGAAGTTAAACTTCGTACCTTTCAAACGAAATATTGTTGTAATTATTACAGTTAGCTTTGCCTTTACCAGAGTCGTTAAAACGATGCTAACACGGGTGAATTAGCCGTGCACTGCTATTGGCCTAATCCGTACGGACTTCTATCCTCGTTGTAAACACTGGCTGCTGCTGGTTTTTCGGGGATATTCGCTTGTTCCAGGGTCGCAAAAATGACCATCAATGCTGTCAACACATCCGGGACCGTAGTTCTGTCCTTCACAATAAGATATCACGCTTCAACAACTCCAAATGATGCAATAAAAGCTCCTTAATTTCCGTTTGAGCTGTTTAAGCGTCGCCCGAGCGTTCTTTCTGCTTTCTCTCATCAAAGTCACTTTCCTATAGTATTTAGACATATAAACGTCCATATATATTCATGAAATTTGACACATAGATTATTTGATATGTATGAATTAATATTATTTACGTTTGGTTGGCGATCGCCGAAGAAAATGACAGCGTAATGACCGGAAAGGGCGTCACGACGGAATCGTTCGAGACAGGCCAATAGCAGCTAGCGCCGACCGAGGCAGGCCATCGTTACGTTAAGTGATGCGCGGGAGAGGTTGCGGTGACGAGATGTTTGTCAAGATCCGGCAGAGTGCTTCGGATAAGCAAACGGAATTTTCGGGCTGCTCCTGGATGGCCGCATGGCACAGTAATACGTATCCTTCCAAAGGAAACCGAAAAGGTACCGGTAGTCTGGTTCGGTGGTAAGGACTTTGAAGGCGCTGGTGATGTCTGCCTTATGCTGCCTTCACACCGGTCGTGTTGAGAAAATTATTTTATATGCAGCTTTAATTAGCCACTATCTTATATACAGCTTAATTAGCCACTAGCTTATATACAGCTTAATTAGCCACTAGCTTATATACAGCTTTAATTAAACACTAGCTTATTTGCAGTTTTAATAACCATTAGCTTATGCAGCTTTATTATTCTCATTCGCTCTATTAACCACTCATACAATACACACAGTACACGCTAGGGCAAGGGAGAAGCCAGAGGGAGACTACTGATTTAACTGCGTCACAAGGAATAGGCCGCCATCTTTAGATAGATAAGGGAGGAACAATAGACAGTGAGATACAGGGACAACGCCCCAGCAGACTCCCCTCTTCACACAACCTCTCACCTCAACATCTCACCACACACTGACAGAAGAAACGCCTTCTGGGAGGGGCCAGTGTGAACGGATATGTTCAGGCCTCCACCCAGGTGTCATACGTGTACAAACACGCCACGCCTGCATCTTTGACTTTGGCCAATGGGCCTCCAGGGGAGGAACCCTACATAAAGCGTCACGCTGCTGTGTTCAAGTGTGTGCTTATGGTGGAACTCTGTAGAGTGAAGCTATTAGTGACCCGTGCACGTATAACTGCTGGGCTGAATAACTCTGTTGATAAATAAACCTATTGCTTTTTGATATAACTAAACGCCTCTTGAGAGCTTTCATTATCCTCTTAAATCCGCTCTGAGTGTGAAAGATAGCTTTATTTTTCACAACAGTCGCGTTGATTTTTTGACGCACTGCAAAATCGCGTCCAACGCACTGCAAAATCGCGTCCAACGCGCCGCCGGTCGTGTTCACACCAAACGCCGCAAAATCTCGTAGCGCCTGAGAGGGGGCGTGGTTTATCGTCCTGGAAGCCGTTCACCTGGCCACCATTTCTTTCCGCTGTCAACCATGAAAGGAATAAGGACAATTGCAGCTTTGTACGTCTTGTGGAAGTCCCTCAAACATCGGAATGGCCAAACGCCGTCATGTCTGGTTCATAATATTGTTCAGAGGAGCTCCGTGGATTGTATCGAGCTGTATTCACTGTGTCTAGCAAGCCACCGGTCGCTGTTTACTACAGCTGTAGGAACACTAAATAAACTGATTTGGCTGTGATTCAATGGCAATAAACCGACAAAAAGGGACTCCGAAATAACTACATGATGATGCCGATTTGTACTTGTCTTCTCCGACAAAAAGGGACTCCGAAATAACTACGTAATGATGCCGATTTGTAGGCTACTTGTCTTCTCAATGGAGCTCTGATGGATCGGTGCTAGGCTATGCTAACATCGTAGCAGCTCCACCAGCACTCAATAACGTCACGTAGACGTAAATACGGCAGCGTCTATTCATTGTTTGTACCGTATGGTTTACACACACACACGTATACACATAGTTTGGTCCGGTCTCTGTTGATATGAGGTATCGTAGAGCTCTGGGTGAACACAGACGGCTACAGGATTTATTTCCTGATTCAACAACGGCAGAAAGCCAGTGATGACAGGTGGAGCAACTCAACGCTGATAGGCTATCGCGCCACAGCGTCACGCGATTATGTCGCAGAAGTTGAACAATTTCAACTCGCGCGTTGGCGATTTTGCGGCGTCCAACGCGCCGCGCCATCGCAAAATCGCGGCGCGCCAGTCTCATCGCGTCTGTGCATAGACTTTGTATGTAATCTCGACGCGCGTCAAAAAATCAACGCGACCGGTGTGAACGCAGCATAAGACGACCGGCTTCTTGGCTTGCGAGGCGGATGGGGGACGTAGTGTGATCGATTCTTATGTACTTCATGGAGTAGTCCAGGCTGGGAATTAGGTGGAGCCTTGTGATGTCTGAGCAGGTGGGAAGTCTGAGAAATTTAAGTTTTAAAGCATTCCTAGTATGTTTAGAAGCACTCCCATTGGTGGATAGTATGTGTCACAGTGTGTTTACGTGTAGAAGTTTAAACCAAGGAGTGTGGTCATTGAATGTATTGAGTGTCTGTGAGAGGGGGGGTTTCCAGGTCACGATATAAGGTGGTTAGCGAGGTATGTGCCAAGAGCGGGGTATGGACAAAAGCTGGCTGCATGGAGGGGTGTCTGACCAGAAGAACGGGTCATAAGCCAAGGAGGAGCTTATCGGATTTCAGCCAATCACTGAGCTGATCGATGGGGAAGAATGTGAAACATGAGACTTTTCCTGACTTTTCCTTGAGACGATAGGACTGTGGGTCTCCGGACATCTTCAGACTCTCTGCGGGCCATCGGCCAGACACACCAGCCTGCCGGGTGGTCCGGATTGGGTCTCTGTTTCATGAAACATTCGATTATTAATTATTATTATTAATAGTGTGATTCGGTTTGTAACTGTTTTTGCGTTTGTTGGAAAACAAATCCATTTGATTTTAACTTGAACCAGCTGTTTTTGCCTTGCTTTGCTAACGGACGAAGGAGAGGAAAGGGGAGTCTTCTTTTCCCTTGTGAGCTGCGGCCTTCCTTAGTTTGAGAAGCTTTGGACCCTAACAGGAGTGTTTGAGTGCAGCGGCTGACCTTGATTAGCAATTCCCTGGAGATGTGGGGATTGCGTGTGGATGGATCGATAATTGAGCGAGGTTGATGTAGTTACCGGTGAGAATCTGTTGCCTGAGCGTATGGCACGGGGGATGATCGAGCGGATGCGACTGCTGTGGCTGAAGTGAAACTGGTAGGTCGGGGAAAATAAGTCGTAAGGACGCTGGAACTGTCTGCTGGCGAAGCTGTGGAAGTGAGGAGGAGCATTTAAGGTGGGATGGGCAAGGCTAGTGGGGGTAGGGGTGGAGGAAGAGAGGGGGGACGGCATAAGCAGGAAGAAACAACTGTTGCGTCTCTGGGCAAGATACCCAACCCCGAGCTGCTCCCGTAGCTGTGCCATTTACCTACCTGTTCCCTGTTGTTGGAGCAGTCTGTGCAGCTCGGGTAGCCGGTAGCGGTGGGAGGAGTTAGCTTAAGTTGGCCGAGGTGGGTGGGACATGAAAGGTAGAAGTAAGGGGAAAGGAAAGGATGCTAGGATGGAGAGATGAATGTGCCTGGGTTAATAGTGAAGTTTGGGGAAAAACATTGCAGGGTGAGATGTCTCTGGCACGGAGGGAGCTTGAAGGTGGTATACGACCTGGCCCTCTGGAGGGACTGATATCGATGGCTGGGCTTCTTCGGCCGTGTGATGAGTCATGACGTCAGGATCTCCGGTGGTTTGGAGAGCGGCGTGGGGATGTAGGGTAATGGATGAAGGGATGAGGGTCGTGGGGTGAAAGGATAAGGGGATTAGGGTCGTGGGGTCGAGGGATGGGATGCCGAAATCGGGATCTCCTCCCGGGCTGTTGGAAGGCGGGGGCGGATGACTTCGGAGTTGACGGAGAATAAATATCGAGAGCTGCGGGGAACGTGGAAGGCTAAACGCTGGTCATCCGGAAGGGTTGAGAAAGATCCTTAGCCTCTATAGCCCTATGCCCCCTAGCCCTATTTTTAGGCCTCTGCTCGAAAACTGCATTCCCATACTCAAGAGAGTCCCCAGCTCTAACTACAAGGTCTATTTTAATCATTTTTATGCCAGAATACAGGTAACACTTGTGAGATGTGTTCAATTGTGTAATTATTGTGTATATGTTACTGGTTAATAACTGATACACTTATGGCACAGCTCAAACTGAAAAGGTTTCATGTTCGCCTGAAAAAAAGCACCTGCATTGAACTTTTCTTTTTTTAAATAATGCCAAATGAACCCTTAAATCACTCCACAGTCATAGCACAACAGGTTTGTGGTCTGTCCAAGCTAATTTTACTTAGCAGGCCAGCATAAAATGAGGTCTGAGTACAGAATTTCAAACAAAATTCAGATTTTCTGAACCAGATTTTGCCCTGCTCTGTTCTAATTTGATATACTATATAACTACATATTAACTATATATTCACTTTCTTTATCACTAAGAGTGTTCAATACATGGTAATAAAGCAGTTTGCAATAATTTTCAGTCATGTTCAGTTATTTCCAGATGTCAGATGTCTCATCCTTGAAAAAAATCTGCTGCGACTCAGTGTCTGTGTGGGATTTTTAAGGCCTGTGATTGGTGGATTTAGTCGTATGACACGTTGTTAGGTCCGGAATAGTCCATTGAAACCGTCACGGGTGTTATTTGGAACGTTGAGGGCGATTAGTCAGTAAAAATCTTGATAAAGTAGGCTCGACCCCCATGCGAAAAATAAGTTGGTCCAGTCTAAAGATCCGCCCTGTTCCCACATGGAACGTCTCAGCGCATTCATTCCAATGCAGGCACACGAATCAGGCACTCTATCAGGCTAAGATATAAAGATATACAACTGACTTCCCTGCACCATGAACCACGAGGTGGACTAGTGTTTCATTCATATTTTTACAGCTTAAATGATGAACGTAACTGCAGCCTCTAGATTTCACTAGAACCTCAGCTTTGTGATGGTGCATTTTCCAGCTGATCCAAGAGGTATGTTAATTTGTCTATTTAGCTTAAGAAGGAAGAGAATTGTGTCAACACATAAAGGAACACTTCCTTCAGTTTATCACAACATTCAACAGCAACACATCTGGAGATACGTCTCACTGGACAGGAAGCTGAGGAAGAACTCACCTGACAAGAAACTACAGCTGAGGACTGAAGCAGTAAAAAGTACAAGATTTAACTCAAACTAAAACGGATAGAGTCAAGTAAAGTACAAGTACCTTATATATTTGTATTTGAGTAAATATACTTGGTTACATACCAGCATTGCCTGTATTAGTCCATGCACATCATATATTCTATAACATTCGCCAAAGTATATTACGATTCCTCCAATGAGCCTCACTACAACAGCATGATACAATTCCTGAAATTCAGTTATAGGGCTGCACAATTAATTGAATATTAACCGTCAACACAACTTTTCTCCTCACTGTCAAATGAACATGATGGACGGCAACACTGATGTTTAAAATGTGTGCGCCGCTCATAGGAAGCTCTGCTGCGTATCAAATCTATTCATTCCTCAACTAACACATCGGCCGGCAAGTTTCTGCTAGACTTTTGGCTGCTGTGTGTGTGCGTGTGCGTGTGAGTGTGTGTGTACGTGTGTGTCCAGAGTAGAATCCATCCATCCATCCATTTTCCTCCGCTTATCCGGGGTCGGGTCACGGTGGCAGCAGGCCAAGCAGGCTGACCCAGACCTCCCTCTCACCGGCAACATGTTCCAGCTCATTCTGGGGGATCCCGAGGCGTTCCCAGGCCAGCTGGGAGATGTAATCCCTCCAGCGTGTTCTGGGTCTTCCCCGGGTCTCTTCCCAGTTGGACGTGCCTGGAAAACCTCCAGTGGGAGGCGTCCAGGAGGCATCCTAATTAGATCTGAACCACCTCAGCTGACTCCTTTCGACGCAAAGGAGTAGCAGCTCGACTCCAAGCTCCCTCCTGATGACCGAGCTCCTTACCCTTATCTGTTAGCTGAGCCCGGCCACCCTACGGAGGAAGCTCATTTCAGCCGCTTGTTCGGCCGCTTGTTCGCCCAGAGTTGGTGACCATAGGTGAGGGTAGGAACGTAGACCGAGTGGTAAATTGAGAGCTTTGCCTTCCAGCTCAGCTCCCTCTTCACCAAGACGGTCCGGTGAAGCGCCTGCTTTACTGCTGCAGCCGCACCGATCCGCCTGTCGATCTCCCACTCCACCTTACCCTCACTCGTGAACAAGACCCCGAGATACTTGAACTCCTTCGTTTGAGGCAGGCACTCCGTCCCCACCTGGAGCGAGCAATCCACCGGTTTCCGGCAGAGAACCATGGCCTCAGATTTGGAGGTGCTAACTCTCATCCCTGCCGCTTCACACTCGGCTGCAAACCGCCCCAGTGAATGCTGGAGGTCACGAGCCGAGGAGGCTAACAGTTTCCCTGGTCCGGGCGAGGTGGCTAAAGTCCGTGGGCTAACTATCATAGGGGTCGTTTTGAACCGCTCTTAGTCTGGGCTCTCCCCTGTAGCCTGTTTGCCTTGGGAGACCCTACCAGGGGCTAATGCCCCGGACAACATAGCTCCCAGGATCACTGAGCCACTCAAACTCCTCCACCACGATAAGGTGGCGACTCGCGGAGGAGCAGAGTAGAATCATTTACTTTAAATGACTCGTGAAAATGTGCTGAATTCAGGGGAAGAAGAACCATTTTTGAAGTCTTATTTTGGTCATAATCATGGATGGCGCTTCAGTGGCCCCATCTGGCCACCCCTTTGAAACATTTGTGGGAGCGCCACTGATCATTAGCAGGGCTTCAGTCCAACATCAGGTCCATATGTGTATAGCTTTATACGTGAGGTACAGGTCTGTAATCAAGTGAACAACATGTAAAGAGTGGGCTTTGAATATAAATGAGATGAATACAGCTACAATACAAATCATCGTAGGAGAACACAAAGCGTTTATTCACTCGTGCGCATGTATATGATGTGTGGTGTGTGTGTGTGTGTGTGTGTGTGTTTGAGTCCAGTGAAGCCCACTCAAAGCACAGAGGTCTCCAAGAGGTGTTATTGAGAGCAGGCTGTGAGGTTTTCAGGGTCAGACAGCACAGCTGTGTGCTTTGATCAGTCAATCTGTGGCTCTGTGGCTCTCTTTTTCTCTTTGGGCGAACACACATTTGTGGTTGTGAACATGTTTTTCTCTCCTCTGGGGATCAATAACATGAACTGCACAGAAGTGGAATCTGTCATATCATCATTTAGTGGAGGTTAAATATTCTGTATAACTCAATGGAATCATTAAAAAACTATGATTTTCTTGGTTAGAAACATGTTCCATGTGTAGTTTTCACTAATTTGTTAAAACCAATCATTCACTAAAAACTGAACATGCTCGTGTGTGTGTACTTGTACATCTATCTTTGTGGGGCCTGCTAAGAGTTTTGGACCTTCAGAGCGGGGACATGTTAGGAACGTGAGGACATGTTGGCCGGTCCTCAGGTCAAAGACCTGTGAGGGGTCACACTTGGTTTAAGGTAAGGGTTGGGTGATAATACACTCTCGAAAAATTCACGATAAAATATTCCACAAGAATTATTTAAGATAAAGATATGCGCCATAATATTACCTATTTTATCCACATTCAAATCGTCTTCTTTTTCTTTGGATGTGGCAACAGCATACTGCTGCCCTCTACTGTTTGTTATTCATTATCCTTTCTTTCTAGTCAAATACTCTGCAGATATTCCATTCGTTTCTTCATGTCAGAAGTTCCAGAGCAAGTCTTTGGTTGTCGCATGTCGATGTGTCCTTGAGCAAGACACTTAACCCAAAAATTGCTCCCACAGCTGTGCCTGCAGCGTATGAATGTGATAGAATCTGAATTCTATTCTTTGGATAAAAGCGTCTGCTGAATGACTGTAATGTAATAAGCTGTATTTGAACTGTACATAAGCAATCAATGTCCCGACCTGTTCTGATAATAAATAACTGTATATTATAAACCATAATTAACCTTCTGGTTTCTTGAGTTCTATCCTAAGGAGAATACTATTAGAGCTGTACAATGAGCATTATTATTGTTGTCATTAAATATATATCGTGATAATTATTGGAAAAATAACATTGTTATAACACTTTTGGGCATATTGTTCAGCTCTAGGTAAGGGTGAAGGTAAGGGGCTCAAGACAGGTATACGTTTAGGGGTGCGTATGTGTGTGTGAGTTAGGATTGGCTACCTGGTTGATCCTGCCAGTAGCATATGCTTGTCTCAAAGATTAAGCCATGCAAGTCTAAGTACACACGGCCGGTACAGTAAAACTGCGAATGGCTCATTAAATCAGTTATGGTTCCTTGGTCCAGCAGCAGCAGAAGTCCAAACACTTCTTGCAAAGGATGCCCGGTTTGAGATGTTCGTTCACTGGCTTCGTTGTTATTTTCAACAACCATATTGTTTAGCGGCGCTGACGATTCGGAGATGTTGTTTTCAAGCTCCAGTTGAGCCAGTCCCTCCTCTGTGATCCAGAGCGTTGGCGATACCGACGAGACAGAGGCGAGACTTCGGCAGGTACGGCCACTCTGTGTGTGTGACAGAGGAGTCTACCTTTTACATAGATTAAGGCATGCAGCTGAGCATGAGTGTGTCACCTGGCATGAGTGTGACACCATGTCTCTGGTGTCCGCGGTTCCTGAGAGGGAGGAGCTGGGGCCGGAGGTTCCAAAATCCTCCGATCCAACCTCGCTCCTTTGTGAAGCCCACCTCTCCGGGACCCAGAGAACAGACATTGCACAGTTGCAGGAACAGTTTGCCGATGTGTTCTCCCTCCTGCCAGGGCGCACAAACCTCATAATGCACCACATTGAGACTCCTCCGGGCGTGACGGTGCGGTTACGACCCTACAGGTTACCTGAACATAAAAGAAAAGTGGTTCAGAGGGAATTAGCGGCTATGCTGGAGATGGGTGTAATAGAAGAGTCCAACAGTGCCTGGTGTAGCCCCATTGTTCTGGTTGTCAAGAAGGATGGGTCTATACGGTTCTGTGTGGACTATCGCAGGGTGAATGATGTGTCACGATTTGATGCGTACCCAATGCCCCGGGTCGACGACCTCCTGGACCGACTAGGCACTGCACGGGTTTTTACGACACTGGATTTAACCAAGGGCTACTGGCAGATTCCTTTGTCGCCAGAGTCCAGGGAAAAAACGGCCTTCTCCACTCCGTTTGGGTTATACCAATTCACCACACTTCCCTTTGGGTTGTTCGGTGCCCCAGCCACTTTTCAACGCCTCATGGACCGGGTGCTGCGTCCGCATGCTGCGTATGCTGCCGCCTACTTGGATGATGTGATCATCCACAGCACCACCTGGGCGGAGCATGTGCAGCGTGTGGGTGCGGTGCTGGAGTCCCTGAGGCAGGCGGGGCTCACCGCCAACCCGGGGAAGTGTGTGGTTGGACGGAGGGAGGTACGGTATCTGGGGTACCACTTGGGTGGCGGGCAGGTGCGCCCTCAGGTGGACAAGACTGCGGCTATCGCAGCCAGCCCGCTGCCCAAGACTAAAAAAGAGGTTAGGGGTTTTTTGGGGCTGGCGGGTTATTACAGGCGGTTCATCCCCAACTTCGCAGATCTGACCAGCCCCTTGACCGACCTGACCCAGAAAGGTGCCTCAGATCCGGTCCAGTGGTCGGAGCAGTGCCAGTTGGCGTTTGAGCAGGTAAAACACGCCCTCTGTGGAGAACCACTCCTTCTTACACCTAACTTCTCTTTGCCCTTTACTCTGCAGACTGACGCATCGAACAGAGGACTGGGGGCCGTTTTGTCCCAGCGGGTAGAGGGGGTTGACCGCCCGGTGCTCTACATCAGCCGGAAGCTATCCGAGAGGGAGACCAGGTACAGCACGGTGGAGAAGGAGTGCCTGGCCATCCGGTGGGCGGTCGACTCCCTGCGCTACTACCTCCTGGGATGCTCTTTCACCCTCTGTTCGGACCACGCCCCGCTCCAGTGGCTCCACCGCATGAAGGATACTAACGGCCGGATCACTCGGTGGTATCTGGCTTTGCAGCCGTTTAACTTCAAGGTGGTCCATAGGCCGGGGGCGCAGATGGTCGTGGCCGACTTCCTCTCTCGCCCTCAAGGGGGGGGGGGGAGTAGGTCAGGCCGGATGGCTCCCCGGCCTAAGTCGGGCGGTGGGGGTATGTGGTGGTGGGCGTGGGTGGCTCAGCTGTGGAGGGGGCGGAGTGTGGGAGTGGTTCGGGGAACGGTGCCGGCAAGGGACTTAATTAGGCGCAGCTGGAACGGATCCTGATTGTCTCACTCACGGCTGTATTTAATCCCACAGTAGAGACGGAGGCGAGGGACGGACAGGACGGAAAGCTCCTGCGGCGTGTGCTCGGAGGCGAGGCAGGAGAGCACCCGGCCAGGCCCGTTAGGGTTTAAAACAATAAAGAACCATTGAAACCGTCATTCCACCGTGTGCTGGCATCATTGTGCTCCCCAGACCCACAGAGAACCTGCTACAAAGACTTTATAAAACAATGACTTGTCATCGCAGGAAAAAGCAAAGTAATACCATTAAATATGGATGGATGATGGAGTTAAATGTGTGTAATCCTGTAACTCAAGACAATAAGCCGACAAGAACAACAGGACCCTGAACCTGGAACAGCTGACTAGAATGCAGCCTTCGTTAGTCCCACCTGAGCTCTTCCTCCCTACAACATGTGTTTATTTGAGTTATATATCTATTACCACTGCATAGATGACAGAAAATGATTCTTGATGTACTCTATAGAACAACATCGCTTTATTTGTAACACACATTACAAGTGTTTTCCCCACAAACATGGAATATTTTAAACATACCCTAACCCTAACCCTTTGTGAACAGAATGATACAAATGGAAGAGAGATGTTGGACCTGTGCACAGATCTCCGGGACAGCTTTTATGAAGTCACTACATTCCTGCTCCACCGGCACATCCATTACACATGATCTACATCAGGGGTGTCCAAACTTTTTGCAAAGAGGGCCAAATTTGATAAAGTGAATTCCTTATGGTCCACGGAGAAGGGAGAAGAGAACAGCAACATGTCCTTTTCAATAACTGCAAAGTCCCGAAAGCGTTTGTTAAATTCCACAGAAAGAGATGCGATAGCTGTTGCGTAACTCTTCATTTGCGCACTGATGTTGTCCTGTGGGAAACTGTCAATGACCTCTTTCAAAGCTGGGAAGTGCACGGTGCAGGGCTCGGTTTGGGACAAGTGTCTTTGGAAAAGTTGCAGTTTGGTTCCAAAAGCCTTGATGTGAGCGTATAGCTGGCTCACCACTGCATCTTTTCCTTGAAGATAAGTTGTATTGCGCATTCAGATGCTTTGGTATGTCAACCAAAAAAGCCAGATTTTCCAGCCATACAGGATCGGACAGTTCTTCCATTGGTTGTCCCTTCTCACCCAAAAAATGTCCAATTTCCTCTTTGAGAGAGAAAAATCGCTGCAGTGCGGACCCCCGACTTAGCCACCTCACATCGTTGTGATATATTACGTCACCGTATTCAGCCTGGATGTCACGCAAGAGCTGCTGAAACTGTCGGTGGGTTAGAGCTTCAGAGCGAATAGAATTGATTGCCTTTGCCACTGGTTTCATAACATCGTCAAATTTGAGATGTTTGGCGCAGAGAGCCTGCTGGTGAATGATACAGTGAAATTTGATAGCGTTACCTGCTTCTTCGCTGACTTTATTGCAGATCAATGTGGACAATCCACTTCGCTCACCAGCCATGGCAGGCGCACCATCGGCAATGATCCCAGAAACTTTACTCCACGGTAGTTTCATATCATCAACAGCTTCACAAACAGAAACTAATAAATCTGTTCCTCTGGTTTGCCCTTTAAGGCTTTTGAGGTCAAGCAGCTCCTCTGTCACGTTCATGTTGTCATCAACTCCTCTTAAAAAAATAAGTAGTTGTGCAGTGTCAGATGCATCGGTGCTTTCATCGCAGGCTAATGAGAAATCATCAAAAGCCCCTCCCCTGTCCCCCAGTTGTCTCTGAATATCTGACGATATGTCCTCAACTCTCCGTGCCACAGTGTTGCGTGCCAGGCAAACATTCATAAATTATTGCTTCTTCTCGGGGCAAATGTTCTCCACCATTTTCATGACACAGTCTTTGATGAACGAACCTTCAGTAAAAGGTTTGCCATGTTTAGCTATTAACATGGCCACTTCGTAGCTGGCTTTTGTTATGTTTTCCTTTGACTCAGAGGCCCGCGTGAAGAATTGCTGTTGTGATGCCAGAGCAGCTTGGAGTTGCTTCACTTTTTCAGCGCGGCCACTCCCTGTTAGCTTGTCGTACGTTGTAGCATGTTTAGTCTCGTAGTGTCTCTTTACGTTGAAATCCTTAAACAAGGCAACCGCCTCTTTACAAATTAGACAAACACAATTGCCTCGATTTTCAGTGAAGAAGTATTGTAATTCCCACCGCTCCTGAAAGCGGCGGCCCTCACTGTCAACTTTTCTCTTTTTTTTTGCGGTCGCCATCGCAGAAATGATTTGAGAAGGGTTCGCGGCAGGGATGCAGAGCCAGATAGCATTAGAACGGTGCTGCCGTGTGGTGAAAGGAGGAATTACATCTTTACATTTGTATGATTTATTTATTCTGACAGAGCTAGCGAGCCATAACTAACACATTATAAGACCGAAGCTGCGGGCCGTATGAAATCTGACCGCGGGCCGTGATTGGCCGGACTTTGGACATGCCTGATCTACATAATGCTCTATGACGCTGCAGGTCATTCAACCAGGACTTAAAAGGTCTGCCGGCTCCACTCATGTCTGCAGCTCATCTGCCCAGTGGCTCTGTGGGAGATCAGAGGACCAATTAGTGAAGCAGAAACTACATTCACTGGTAACACTTATATCTAGCTAGGTAGAGCCACATTGAAAAATCCAATATATGAAACAGACATATGTGTATATCGTCTACAACCTGAGATGCAGACGGTGTGATCTCCTCCAGGTCTCCGAAGCAGCAGTGTTTGTGGCGGATGAGACTCCCCCACAGCACAGAGTGACAACAGGCCGGACATTCGCCCTCCACTGGCAGGAGGTGGGACGGCTCCCACTTCAGGAAATGTTTCGCGAGGCAGATCACATGACCGCTCATTCCACAGGATGGGTGGAAACAGCTCAGCTTTTCTGACACCTGCGGAAAAGAAGAGATGTAAAAAGAAGTATGGACCGACAATTCACTATGCTGCCTGAAACTAACTGATTGTATTGAAATGGAAGTTATTCAGTGGAGGGCTGTCAGGGCCTGCAAGGCCTTCTCTGCTGGTCTAGACAGAATCACAAAGTTATATCTATTTTATAATTTCATAATTTTTCTTAAATACACTACATGTATTGTAATTTATAATAATATTTTCCCATTATCTTATGTTCCCATTGCACAGTTCCTGTCTTCCTCAGTTGCTCTGCTTCCAGTGCAGCTTGTTTTAAGTAGAGCTTTTATCCAATCAGATCTCACCTCTGTGTCTCTAGGTAGAACAGAGCCAGAGGCCTGCAGACTCACAAGTGCATCCATGTGCCCTTTAAGTGAACGGGACGATATTGTTGATTGTCATAGTGTTCAACCAATCAGATCTTTAGTTTGACATGTTGGGCGTATTCTTTGACGCTAGCCTGACATGTTGGGCGGTGACAATCCCAATATCTGCTGCCTCTGTGAGCGGACATTTTCAGCCTCAAACGCATTAAAACGTATTCAAGAAATACAACTGGGGAGACTCAACTGTCTCGAATAAATTCGTCAGTAACTAACTACGGTTTTGTGTATTTCCTGGAGGAGTGATCGTAGCGTCACTCCTGTGTTCATGTGTCTCTGGTGTATATTGTATATTGAGTAATATCTGAATGGTCCGTGCTCTTCAGTGTGCGGTGGAATACCTGTTTTAGCTCCTCAGTTTTGTTACGGCATTGTCCGTTAATGACGCAGCATCCCGTGCGCATATTCATGCAACGCTATCTGCACTCTGCACTAAGTGTATTTATAGGTGTTGAGCTTAATTTTTACTCGAAACAAATAATAACCGTTAGGTGTTTCAACAGCAGTGAAGGCCCAGGTATAAAATGCACGGCCCGCCACTGAGGTTATTACATTTTGAAATTCCAGACTACAGAACGTACCATAACTCTGACATTGCTCTACCTGCTATCAGAAAGGCTGTTGGTCCAGGTGAGAGATAGTTTTCATCTGTGAGCCAAAGCTAAATGTGTAATTAAGTTATAAGTTGATGTTGTATTTTGTGCTCTTCATTTTTACAGTTTGGTCTGTAATGTTGGCATATACTAACAAGCTAACATGCTGACAGTTAGCCTTAGCAAACATTAGCATGCAAGTATTGGCATGCTAGCATGCTAACCACTTTGCAACTGTTTAGTATTGTTAAATTGCTCTACATGATGGTAAAACATGCTTATTTGCTATCTTTCTAGGTGTGAGATATTCAGATGGAGATCATAATTAATCCTATGTATGTGTGCAGAGTACAAAGCTGGAGTCACGACATGGTTAGCCTAGCTTAGCATAACGACAGGAAGCAGGGGGAAACAGCTAGAGTGACGGACTGTCATTTTACATTACACAGTTATGTACATGTCGGGTTGAAGATATTTCACAACATATTGTTGAACTATTCCTCAAATAAAAAAGCAGAGTATCTTTACATTTCCAATAATCAGAAGACTCTACCTTGACCAGCTCTTTGCAGAGAAAACACTTGGATGTCTCCTCCTCCTCCTCTCCTGCACATTGCAGCTTCTTCTTGGCTCTCACACTCCCAAAAGCGATGGGGATGTGCAGCGGAGGCTGCAGGCCGGGCTCAAAGTCCATCCTGTACTCCTGTTTGAGCCAGCGTGCCGTCAGCGGCAGTCTGCTCCAAGGCGCCGCCCGCAGCATGTTGGAGACGACGCGCCAGTGGAACTGTAGACTCGACTCTTTCCTGCAGCGCCGGGAGACGTGGGAGAGACTCCTGGAGGAGTGAGGGTGCTGCCACGCCCACTCAAACTACGAATATAATGATGATAGCGTGAATTAGGCAGAGAATAAAGCAGGGTTTTCTGATCAAATCAAAATAATGGATTCAGTTGTTTTTCTTAAAAAAAATGAATATGATATGTAAATGAGCAGAGTGAGAAAAAGGACACCAGGAATTTAAGGTTCAAGGAGCATAGTTTGCACTAATAAATAGATAGAGGGATGTATTTAACATATGTCAGTACTTTGTATGTTTTAAGAGAGCATATCTAAGGGACCACAGACACTCTGCATTTAGCAGCATTAGATTTCCGGGTGAGTTGAAGTCTTGAAAGCAACAAGAAACCCTGTGGAGTCACTGACCTAATGTCTGTAATGTACGCTGTGGAATAACCAAATAAAACCTTGTCTTTCGATTGTTACATTCCAGAAAGCTATTGAAACTGAAATGATGAATGTTGTTTCATCAGTATCTGCAGAATGGGAGTGAGAAGATGCTTTCATTGAGGTGATCTGGTCTTACTCTTTCGTGTAGAAGCTGAATCTGGAGAGAGCAATCACAATCACAGTATGTACTACTATGCAATCCAAAAGATGAATGGATTGTCTTTCTATTAGAAATCGTTACTGTGCAAATGTATTCTTGTGTGTGTAGTTACATGGTGGATATGAAGGTTTAGAGCAACAAATGTGAGAGTGCAGAGATGAACTCCTTTTTGACCAAATGTTCCCAACAACCATTGATCCAGGACTAAACTCAAGATCTATCCTTGGCACAAAGGTCCCTTAGTCCATTCCTGACTGTTTGTGAAGAACAAAAGAAATGACAGCGTTCGAGGAAAGTAATTTTCACATGTAAGAAAACAGCAACACAGAGTCGATTGTGTTCTTTGTAATTTACTGTGAAGGGATGAATGTTGGTTATGTATTTCTGCTTTAGATCATAATGAAACAATCAGCTCATGAAGGTTGTTTCTCATTTACTTCGTTCTCATGACAACCAATGACTCTCACTGTTTATCACACTCTTCTAAATTGGGAAACACAGTTTTGTTTTGACTGTAAATACACATTACAATAACTGTCCATGTCTTCAAATTGATTCTGTAAGCACCTAAAGTATAAGCGCTGTTTGCTTTCACACCCTGACGAGAACAGACATTTCAGGTGAATACTGTTGACGCTGCATGTTTGAATGGAATATAGTCAGATTTAATGGTATTAACTTTGGTACAAAATATTGTCCAGTCTCATCAAAAAACAAACTTACACGAAGGGCAGCAATATCCGAGGGAAAGCCATGTATTATGAGGACCATCTCCCTGAAAAGACAAGGAAGATGAGCACAATGTAACTAATGATGTGATTACACATTGCTCATCATGTAATAGAGTAGCATTAGGTCATAGCTACCATGGTCCTCTTCCACTGGTCCTCTTAGCTCCCCCTCTGTGCCGCCCGGCGTTGTGCTGTCCGATCCTGCGCTCAGGGTTCACCGTGAAGCCGATGTAAATACGGCCTTTGAATTTAACATTGGTGCAGTACAACATGTACACACCAAAGAAGTGTTCTACCTCGACAACCATTGCGGAAGGAAATAAGCGGGGTATTATTCTGCAGCTTCTGCTTCAACGCTAGAGCATCCATGGAATTAGCTAAGTAACGTTAGCATAACGTTGGCTGACTTATGTACATCTTAGTCAAAGCATGAACAAAAACAAGACATATGAATTAAGATTAATAGATTAAGTTAATACTGCCAGTTTTAAGACAACATTAATTGTACCATTGCCCGAATGCATACGCATAGTTACGCATAACTGACTTTCAACAAATGAAATGAGTTAACGTTAGCATGTAAACAGTGTATGTCTTAGTACCCTTTGACGTTGCCTGATAAAATATGTTTGAAAAGAAATCAGTGTGTCACACTGTGAGGCAAATAAAACGCTCATATCATGTATAACAACAAATTAATAGTGCTACATTTCAAACTGCGTCAATTTGAAATATGTATTTTTGTTTATATGAATCACGATTCACATTTAGTTCGTCTTTCTGGAAGGACTCCTAATATTGTTGTTCGCTATTTTAAAAATGTGTCCCGGCCATAAGGCGTACATACAGCAGCTGATTGGTCATAGATACACACACTCTTCGGTCACTTATGATGTCCGCCCCTCTCGCACGGTGACTGGAATTAGCGAGAACACCGTCTAATACACAACCTTTGGTAACGATAAACTTCTAAATTAGAACTACACTGTGAATATGTGAACTGTGATGTAGACATTTTAAACTCGAGCATTGCTATACTACTTCCGGTGTCAGTATGTCTACAGTCTATATGTGTCTGACTAGAAATCTATACACATTTAACGTCGCCCCATTGCTAGTGATCTAACGTTACTATTTTGACCGAATATGTTTTGTTCACGCAGAGATGGCTGTTACATCGGATCACATCCGGGATAAACTTACCAAGGAGCTTGCGGCTGTACACGTGGTAGGTTTCTGTGTATTATTAGTATTAACTTACATGTTCTCCTAGCTCAACGTCAGTGTGTGTGTGTGTGTGCGCGTGTAATATTATGGCCAACAAGTAAAGCGCCACTAAATTGAATGTTTTTTGAGTGGAGTTTGGTTAAGCTGTGCGATGTGGTGCTAAGCAGCCCCTCAGCTAATACAAGACCGAACATTAGCTTTTAACAAGCAAATGAAAAATCATGTAAACACAAACACTGCTCCACCTTTTTGTTTCTGAATAACTAATACAGCTAAATGACTGTAATGTAATGATGCCACCCTGGATGTTGATTACAACAAAATCCAAAGTGACTCACTCTGACTAGAAATAGTGTCATAAAATATCTGACTAGTAGTTCTCCTGAATACCGATGTTGAATACACTTATTGTAAGTCGCTTTGGATAAAAGCGTCTGCTCAATGACTGTAATGTAATGTATAAAAGCTATACGTACAAAAAATGAGCCAGGTAGCAAGATGGAGCTCATCATCACACGTACTTTGATCTTGTCTACTGCAGGATGTGGAGGATACGTCACCCAACAGATGTGCTGCCAGCTACAAAGTCCTGGTGGTGTCGTCCCAGTTTGAGGGCAAGCCGCTGTTACAGAGACACAGGTAGTTACAGAGACACAGGTAGTACACTCTGTAACTAGCATGTAATACATCTTTGCTATCAGTTTAGTTCGAAAGACATTACAAGCAGTGACGGTAGTCACACCTATAGGTCATCTCATACCAGGTCATTTATTTAGCTGTTGGAATAACTGCTGAAAGAAGTTACAGTAGAAGCTTATTAACCAAAGCTGAAGGTGCATCAAGGTGGCCCTGCTGTGCTCTCTGTAAACGTTAAGGCCTCTGTTGCTAGAGTGCTTTATAAACAGGCATGTCACAATACCAGACATACCTGTGACATTCCACCGTTCTCAACACCCAATTCAATAGCATAGCACAAAACACTGATCCCATGTACTTCAACATACACTTACCATTAGCTTCATGTACTATTAATCCACGATGAGCCGCCTCAAGTTTCTTGTCAAAAACTAAAATGTACAACCTAGAACTTCACCATTAAATCAACTTGATAAAAGAAAGTACCTGTAAGGGTTCCTCCTCCTGTTGCTGTTACCAGAGTAGATCTCACACATAGTGTCTGAAGGTATAGTTGTTGTAAGGTGTACTGTACGGAGAGATGTGCTGTTTTCCAATTTATTAATCAAATCTAATTTTAATTTATGTTTGAAAAATAATCAAACCTATCATACAAACCTGTCAGCACTCTATCAACCACGACAGACTTAAGGGACAGTTCACCCCGAAGTCGAAGTCAAATACATATATATATAATATATATGTGTCCTCTTACCTTTAGTGCTGTTTCATGCAGGAACTCTGTTAGAAAGAAAATAGTTGCTGCATCAAACTGCTCACAACAAAGTGTGTGGATCATCTTGAGTAACCGGGTCATGACCTCTGGAAAGAGACGTTGCTGTTGAGTTTTTTTTACGCTCTGAGCACCACAAGCCCGGTGGCATGGTCCCATTATATTGGAGAGGAGGAGACTCTCCAACTCGTATTAAAACATCTAGATGGATTGAATGAGCCAAAGTAAAGGTGTGTGATGAATGCACAGCGCTCCTGTGACTACTGGACTACTGGACATGCAGCGCACACTCCTAACATGTGTTGTGTTTGAACAGGATGGTGAATACGTGCCTGGCAGAGGAGCTGAAAGAGATCCACGCTTTTGAACAGAAGACCCTCACACCAGAGCAGTGGGACAAACAGAAGTCACAGTGACACACACACATGTTGCATCAGTTCAGAACTTCTTCTGTGAAACAGGCCTCGTATGTCTGATGCGTAGAAAGAACACGCGTGCTCTCTGTGAGTCAGCAGTACTGATATGAATGCAATGGGATGTTCTGGTGGCAATAAAACTCTTGGATGCTGTGTTTTGTCTCTGTTGGTTGTTTCCTGTCAGTCATCTCAGATCTCAAAGTCTGTAGTTAGTGGATACATGTTTTATCTTTGCCACTCAACATCATGGTTTAATTCTGCATGCTGACAAATTCATATTTCAGAAAGAGTAAAAGCCAGGATAAGATTTTGCAGATCAGAGTGTAAGGACAGAGCGTCTCCTCTGCTGTACGGACTGTATGGTGATGTAGAGGCTGCAGGGATGACTTACAGGACATTAGCATCACACTGTTCCTTGCACAAAGCTTTTGGATTATTGCAGAAAAAATTTTCTGTGGCAAACAAACATTTATGATACTTACAGGTTTAGTTCGGCAAGATAATCTGCACTTAGTGGTTTCTGAAGCGTAAATGCAGAGGACAGACGAGGACAGCTAACGGGCTGTAAACACAACGAGGCTGTGAAGGCGGACAAGTCGACCTGATGACATTCTATATTCTCATTTGGTCACTTGTTAGCAGCCGTCTTTTATTAAGACATAAAAGCTTCCAAATCCACGAGAGGCATATCTACTGACGCACTTGATGTAGAACCAGACGTTAGAATCGTTAAGCTTGTGTTAACCGCCGCCCTTATTTCAGACATCTTACCACAACACATTCAAATAACACTTTGACTTCCACAAGTGCAAAGATGCTGACTCATGTCCTGGTTTTGGGACTCATTCCTGCAGCACTCTATCAGGCTAAGATATAAAGATATACAACTGACTTCCCTGCACCATGAACCACGAGGTGGACTAGTGTTTCATTCATATTTTTACAGCTTAAATGATGAACGTAACTGCAGCCTCTAGATTTCACTAGAACCTCAGCTTTGTGATGGTGCATTTTCCAGCTGATCCAAGAGGTATGTTAATTTGTCTATTTAGCTTAAGAAGGAAGAGAATTGTGTCAACACATAAAGGAACACTTCCTTCAGTTTATCACAACATTCAACAGCAACACATCTGGAGATACGTCTCACTGGACAGGAAGCTGAGGAAGAACTCACCTGACAAGAAACTACAGCTGAGGACTGAAGCAGTAAAAAGTACAAGATTTAACTCAAACTAAAACGGATAGAGTCAAGTAAAGTACAAGTACCTTATATATTTGTATTTGAGTAAATATACTTGGTTACATACCAGCATTGCCTGTATTAGTCCATGCACATCATATATTCTATAACATTCGCCAAAGTATATTACGATTCCTCCAATGAGCCTCACTACAACAGCATGATACAATTCCTGAAATTCAGTTATAGGGCTGCACAATTAATTGAATATTAACCGTCAACACAACTTTTCTCCTCACTGTCAAATGAACATGATGGACGGCAACACTGATGTTTAAAATGTGTGCGCCGCTCATAGGAAGCTCTGCTGCGTATCAAATCTATTCATTCCTCAACTAACACATCGGCCGGCAAGTTTCTGCTAGACTTTTGGCTGCTGTGTGTGTGCGTGTGCGTGTGAGTGTGTGTGTACGTGTGTGTCCAGAGTAGAATCCATCCATCCATCCATTTTCCTCCGCTTATCCGGGGTCGGGTCACGGTGGCAGCAGGCCAAGCAGGCTGACCCAGACCTCCCTCTCACCGGCAACATGTTCCAGCTCATTCTGGGGGATCCCGAGGCGTTCCCAGGCCAGCTGGGAGATGTAATCCCTCCAGCGTGTTCTGGGTCTTCCCCGGGTCTCTTCCCAGTTGGACGTGCCTGGAAAACCTCCAGTGGGAGGCGTCCAGGAGGCATCCTAATTAGATCTGAACCACCTCAGCTGACTCCTTTCGACGCAAAGGAGTAGCGGCTCGACTCCAAGCTCCCTCCTGATGACCGAGCTCCTTACCCTTATCTGTTCGGAGGAAGCTCATTTCAGCCGCTTGTTCGGCCGCTTGTTCGCCCAGAGTTGGTGACCATAGGTGAGGGTAGGAACGTAGACCGAGTGGTAAATTGAGAGCTTTGCCTTCCAGCTCAGCTCCCTCTTCACCAAGACGGTCCGGTGAAGCGCCTGCTTTACTGCTGCAGCCGCACCGATCCGCCTGTCGATCTCCCACTCCACCTTACCCTCACTCGTGAACAAGACCCCGAGATACTTGAACTCCTTCGTTTGAGGCAGGCACTCCGTCCCCACCTGGAGCGAGCAATCCACCGGTTTCCGGCAGAGAACCATGGCCTCAGATTTGGAGGTGCTAACTCTCATCCCCGCCGCTTCACACTCGGCTGCAAACCGCCCCAGTGAATGCTGGAGGTCACGAGCCGAGGAGGCTAACAGTTTCCCTGGTCCGGGCGAGGTGGCTAAAGTCCGTGGGCTAACTATCATAGGGGTCGTTTTGAACCGCTCTTAGTCTGGGCTCTCCCCTGTAGCCTGTTTGCCTTGGGAGACCCTACCAGGGGCTAATGCCCCGGACAACATAGCTCCCAGGATCACTGAGCCACTCAAACTCCTCCACCACGATAAGGTGGCGACTCGCGGAGGAGCAGAGTAGAATCATTTACTTTAAATGACTCGTGAAAATGTGCTGAATTCAGGGGAAGAAGAACCATTTTTGAAGTCTTATTTTGGTCATAATCATGGATGGCGCTTCAGTGGCCCCATCTGGCCACCCCTTTGAAACATTTGTGGGAGCGCCACTGATCATTAGCAGGGCTTCAGTCCAACATCAGGTCCATATGTGTATAGCTTTATACGTGAGGTACAGGTCTGTAATCAAGTGAACAACATGTAAAGAGTGGGCTTTGAATATAAATGAGATGAATACAGCTACAATACAAATAATCGTAGTAGAACACAAAGCGTTTATTCACTCGTGCGCATGTATATGATGTGTGGTGTGTGTGTGTGTGTGTGTGTGTGTTTGAGTCCAGTGAAGCCCACTCAAAGCACAGAGGTCTCCAAGAGGTGTTATTGAGAGCAGGCGGACCCCCCACGTGGCTGTGAGGTTTTCAGGGTCAGACAGCACAGCTGTGTGCTTTGATCAGTCAATCTGTGGCTCTGTGGCTCTCTTTTTCTCTTTGGGCGAACACACATTTGTGGTTGTGAACATGTTTTTCTCTCCTCTGGGGATCAATAACATGAACTGCACAGAAGTGGAATCTGTCATATCATCATTTAGTGGAGGTTAAATATTCTGTATAACTCAATGGAATCATTAAAAAACTATGATTTTCTTGGTTAGAAACATGTTCCATGTGTAGTTTTCACTAATTTGTTAAAACCAATCATTCACTAAAAACTGAACATGCTCGTGTGTGTGTACTTGTACATCTATCTTTGTGGGGCCTGCTAAGAGTTTTGGACCTTCAGAGCGGGGACATGTTAGGAACGTGAGGACATGTTGGCCGGTCCTCAGGTCAAAGACCTGTGAGGGGTCACACTTGGTTTAAGGTAAGGGTTGGGTGATAATACACTCTCGAAAAATTCACGATAAAATATTCCACAAGAATTATTTAAGATAAAGATATGCGCCATAATATTACCTATTTTATCCACATTCAAATCGTCTTCTTTTTCTTTGGATGTGGCAACAGCATACTGCTGCCCTCTACTGTTTGTTATTCATTATCCTTTCTTTCTAGTCAAATACTCTGCAGATATTCCATTCGTTTCTTCATGTCAGAAGTTCCAGAGCAAGTCTTTGGTTGTCGCATGTCGATGTGTCCTTGAGCAAGACACTTAACCCAAAAATTGCTCCCACAGCTGTGCCTGCAGCGTATGAATGTGATAGAATCTGAATTCTATTCTTTGGATAAAAGCGTCTGCTGAATGACTGTAATGTAATAAGCTGTATTTGAACTGTACATAAGCAATCAATGTCCCGACCTGTTCTGATAATAAATAACTGTATATTATAAACCATAATTAACCTTCTGGTTTCTTGAGTTCTATCCTAAGGAGAATACTATTAGAGCTGTACAATGAGCATTATTATTGTTGTCATTAAATATATATCGTGATAATTATTGGAAAAATAACATTGTTATAACACTTTTGGGCATATTGTTCAGCTCTAGGTAAGGGTGAAGGTAAGGGGCTCAAGACAGGTATACGTTTAGGGGTGCGTATGTGTGTGTGAGTTAGGATTGGCTACCTGGTTGATCCTGCCAGTAGCATATGCTTGTCTCAAAGATTAAGCCATGCAAGTCTAAGTACACACGGCCGGTACAGTAAAACTGCGAATGGCTCATTAAATCAGTTATGGTTCCTTGGTCCAGCAGCAGCAGAAGTCCAAACACTTCTTGCAAAGGATGCCCGGTTTGAGATGTTCGTTCACTGGCTTCGTTGTTATTTTCAACAACCATATTGTTTAGCGGCGCTGACGATTCGGAGATGTTGTTTTCAAGCTCCAGTTGAGCCAGTCCCTCCTCTGTGATCCAGAGCGTTGGCGATACCGACGAGACAGAGGCGAGACTTCGGCAGGTACGGCCACTCTGTGTGTGTGACAGAGGAGTCTACCTTTTACATAGATTAAGGCATGCAGCTGAGCATGAGTGTGTTTACTGTGTTTGCGAGGAGAGAGGAAACCTTTCAGTGGGATTTAGCTGCAAACAGTCCACAGTTTTCTCCCCGTGGTAACTGGTGATGGGTACTCGTTTGACAAGAAACTTGGACTTCAAGGATGTCGTTGGATGTGAACGGCCTCTCTGATCTGGAGTCAGTGATGAAACGGGGGGGGGGGGAGTGATGTTTTACATGTAGGAGAAAACATGTTTTACACTTGTTTTACCTTCGAGGGAGTCACGTTGTCCACAAAGACATACCTTGTCGTGTGCGACACGTTCAGGTGTCAACACATCAGTTGCATCCACACATTTATAGCCTGGCCGATTTCTATTCAGCTGAATGCTGATTGGATTTCGTCGCTCAGTGAACAGGAGACAGACACGGAGCGAGAGCATCGAGTGTGTGAAGATTACTTCCACCACTTACCCTCCCAGGGTCCGCTAATGGAAGAGCCGACATGGGGGAGAGTGAGTGTACTCGCTGTGACGGGTCGTCTCTCTCCAGGGTTGGAGAATATGACATTAACCTTGTAATTTATACCACAGCAGTTTCCCCCTGAGAGCTGTGAGTAACAAAAGTAGCAAACAGAGAAACTAAATAGAATCATGGAAAGTCATTTTATTCCAGGCACTTTATTCTGTTTTGTAAACGCATCTTTTTCTCTGTTTCAGCACCTGCTGATCCAAGATGGCCTCAAAGATGAATGCATCTTGGTGTTTGGGTGTGTACGATGAAACAGAGCTTTGGCAAAATGATGAGGATTATTAAATAAGGATTTTATGACTGCTGGTTATGTAGCAGGTGCCACCCCATGCCATCCCTTTACACACAGCCCTGCACAGCTGTTGTCATTATGAACGATGATGCCATGAGACCGCATCATGACCATGAAATAATGATTGGGTCAGCTAGGTGGTCTGTCCCTCTCTAGATGTAAAGATGAAACTTTTCTCATGCTCAGCATTGAGCTCATGAGCCAGAGAATATGTTTCTCTACTATTCTTAAACTGGGATCATTAGCCTATTATATTCAATTCATTTTATTTAATAGGTCCAGTGGAGTTAATTTCATCCTTTCATAAAGCCTAATGTCCAGTGCCACTCTAGAGCATTATTGTTCAGCAAAATCATGTCTGTTGTCCAACTGACAGCAATCAATCAATCAAATGCTGTGACAAAGAAAAAGAGGAAAATAATTGTAGTATCTGAGATAATAAACCACACAAGTGGGTTCAAAGTGATGCTCCATCCAATAGTATCGGGTTAAACATGATTCAACTCTCTTGCTGACATTGTTTCGACTGAACAGAGTTATGTCAGCAGGCCTCATGTGGTTCTAATCCTAAATCCTCCTGAGCACCACAGAGCTGACTCAGTGCATCATGGGATACATGTGGCTTAAAATGTATTTAATCAACAGAAAACTTGCTCTCATATGCAGGAAACAGGATATGCCCTGTAACTTGTCAGGTGACTTATAATCAGGAAATGAAGGAAGAGCGTGGCTCAGAGCTGCTGTTTTCGGTAGTTTTCCAATCCAGTTGAGTCTGCCTGCATCTTATGCCTTTTGATAGCATCATTGGTATGTATTGATTTGTTTTATTGTTACTTATGATCGCAGATGATTATTTTTGTGACAATGTTTAGTTTTGGGAAGTTTTATGCACAAACTCCATCGAGTCATTTATAACTCCGCTATGACTGTTGTTAAAGTTCATATCAGCAGTAAATACATAAAAAGCAGCGATTAAAAACAAAGCAATGTATTTCATTGAAGAATCAGGATATGTACATTGTGTGTATGTGTAAGGTTAAAGAGAAATAATTTTATTTGTATTCAAGTCAGTATCTTATATATTCATTTTGCCTTTTGTGTGTTTTGGTTTTACTCTTTCTTACGTCATTAAACCTGTGGACAACGGGCACTGTCTTCAGAGTCGTGATGTCAGGAAGGAGTTTGTCTAACTGCCAAGGTGTATCACAGCACATATACTGAGGGCAGCACAGTAAAACAATGGCTTTCTAGTGGGCAAGCCAGCTGACAGATGCTACTAACAACGTCATCACACGCAGCCAGTGGATGATCATCACAGCGGTGTCTAAACAGAGGTACGTCACCAGACAACGCCATGTCCGAGAAAGCAACTTCATTGAAGACGCGGCCCCGCGCTCCATGTTCTACTACATACTCAAGTGTATCATCAACGGGGTCTGCTGCAGCAAAAGCAAGAGCGAGAGCAGAGGCAGCAAAGGCACACATGTCCTACGCCGAAGAGGAAATGAGCCTAAAGCTAGAAAAAGCTAAGCTAGAAGCCTCAACAGAAATGCTCAATTACAAGAAAGAGACAGCTGCAGCCGTAGCTGAGGCCGAAACCCTTGAAGCTGCGGTAGATGCAAATAGAGAAAGACATAGTTTCATGTTAAATTTGGACTCCAGTCCTTTGGAAGCTGCACAACGCACAGAACAATACGTGATTGACCAAGCCGAACCACAAAACGCAGACGCTCAGCTACTTGATGATGGTGTTGCAACAAAAAGAAGGCCAAGCCCTAACTACGAAACTCCAGCTCTATCTATCAAATCTGAAGCCAACTCATTCCATCCGGCCCAAGCCAATATAGCTTCCCATCATACACATGGCCATAATGCAGCTTCTCAACCAACTCGCCTTACCTCACAGCAGCCTTACATCTATAAAGATGAAAAGGTCGATAGGACACGCAATATTCGGTTTGACAATCACAATGCCACTCCTGAGCAAGGTCTTGGACCTCAAAACGACAAAGGTCATCCTGCTCTTAAATCTTATCCCACATCTTCAAACACCAATAATAACAACTCCAACATTAGCGACTTTGTGAGATACTTTGCGCGTCGTGAGCTTGTGGCAACAGGCCTACTTCAATTCAACGACAAACCTCAGAACTACAGAGCCTGGAAACGTTCTTTTCAAAACGCAATCAGAGGTTTGGACCCGACACCAAGCGAAGAAATGGATCTCCTGTTTAAGTGGCTCGGCAAAGAGTCAGCAGAACATGTCGAGCACATAAGAGCAATACACATCAATCATCCATCAGCAGGCTTGGCTATGATATGGGACAGACTTGAACAAACTTATGGCTCCGCAGAAGTAATAGAAGATGCTCTGTTCAAACGTATCGACGCCTTTCCAAAAATAACATATCGAGATTATTCTAAACTGACAAAGTTGAGTGATCTTTTAATGGAACTAGAGTCAGCCAAAGCTGAAGGAGACCTGCCCGGCCTCTCTTTCCTCGATACAGCGAGAGGCGTCAACCCAATTGTACAGAAGCTCCCCTTCGGTCTGCAGGAAAAGTGGGCGTCAGTTGGGGCATCCTACAAGCGGCAATATCACGTTTCATATCCCCCCTTTGCCTGCTTCGTAAACTTTGTTCGCCATGAAGCTGAAGGCACGGACTCGGCTCCAGGGCATGGCGGGGAGGAGGATAGCTCTCCACAACCCCATGTCACCACCAAATGTACAGATGTCTGTGGCGGAGACGTGACGGACCGATCCTGCTCTAAAGTATCCCTTGTGAAAGTGTATCCAGCCGGCCACGCTGACAAAGCAGTGAAGATGTATGTGATTCTGTATGATGAACAGAGCAACAGATCACTAGTTTGTTCACAGTTCTTCGAAGTCTTCAACGACCAAAGTCCAAGTGCTCCTTACTCATTGAAAACATGTGCTGGAGTAAAGAAAGCGACAGGAAGAAGAGCCAGTGGCTACATTGTGGAATCTTTGGATAGGACCGTCAGCATCCCACTACCCAGCCTCATAGAATGTGATGACATTCCAAATAACAGAGATGAGATTCCAACTCCCAATGCACACCTAAAGCCTTTCATCACGCACACCTAAAGTCAGTTGCACACCTCATCCCAGATATTGACCCACAGGCCCCAATTATGCTTCTCTTAGGTCGGGATATTATCAGAGTCCATAAGGTCCGCAAACAGGTCAATGGCCCACACAACCTACCTTATGCTCAGAAGTTGGATCTGGGATGGGTCATCGTGGGTAACGTATGTTTAGGTCACGTTCACAAACCACCGACAGTCAGCGCCTTCTACACGAACACCACGGAACGGGGATGCCCTACTCTCTTTGACAACATGGCTCCGTCTATCCAAGACATCTCCTTCATGAAAATAATGAAAGAAGGACAAACAAAAGATGCAAACAACAGTTGGGTAGCTCCATTACCTTTTAAATGCCCATGTCAACGGCTCCCCAATAACAGGCCACAGGCATTGAACCGTCTCAAGTCGCTCAGGCGCAACTTTGAAAGGAAGCCTGAAATGAGAGACCACTTTCTCATTTTCATGGACAAGATGTTCAAGAATGGTCACGCTGAGTTAGCCCCTCTTCCCAGTGAGGATGAAGAACAGTGGTACTTGCCAATATTTGGTGTGTACCATCCACGAAAACCAAAACAAATACGAGTGGTCTTCGATTCCAGCGCCCAGTACTTCCAGCTTCGTGTGTCGCTCAACGATGTGCTGTTGACTGGGCCTGATCTGAACAACACGCTGCTCGGTGTACTGATGCGCTTTAGAAAGGAAGCAATCGCCTTTACAACGGACATAGAACAGATGTTCTATTGTTTTTCAGTAAGGGAAGACAATAGGAACTTCCTTCGTTTTCTATGGTTCCAAGATAACGACCCCTCCAAAGACATTGTGGAGTATCGAATGACGGTCCACGTCTTTGGAAATAGTCCTGAGTCAGTGAGTTACACATCAACCCTGATGTCCAACGTTTTGTGATGCGTGACTTCTATGTAGATGATCGGTTGAAGTCCACGCAACACGTTCTGTCGCTGCAGGCCGTTTGAACAACAGAAACTGGCTGACTGGACCCAAATCTCTGTACACACCAGAGACAAGTGCCTCAAAGAGCACCTATGAGCTTGTAGACCCGGGTTCAGACCCAGACATTCGCCCTCTGCTGTCCACTTTGAGTACTACAACAACATCCAAGCAGCTTAGTTCTCAACGATTCTCAAAGTTCTCATCCTGGAAGTCTCTAACTCGGGCCATTATTCGCCTCATACACATAGCCCGTCTTTTCAACATGACCTTGAAGAACAGCCCTTGTAAGGGCTGGCATCACTGCAAAACAGGATACACTGTTGAGGAGTCTGATCAAGCGTCGCACATCATCATTCAAGCAGTACAGGAGGAAGTCTACAGTCAAGAGATCAAATGTATCCAAAAACATGAGCAGATTCCTAAAAGTAGTCCTCTCAAAAATCTGGATCCTTTCATTGATGCACACTGCCTTCTGAGAGTCGGAGGCCGCCTCCACAATGCAAACCTTGATCAGAGTGAAAAGACTCCAGTGATTATTCCTGGCAAACATCAGGTTGCAACCTTACTCATCAAGCATCACCACGAACAAATCTATCACCAAGGCCATCTGTTTACAGAAGGGGCTGTCCGTACAGCTGGTTTTTAGATAGTTGGTGGCAAAAGAAAAGTGAGCAACATCATCCACCAGTGTATAACCTGCAGAAGGCTTAGAGCCCCACTTACAATTCAAAAGATGGCCAGTCTTCCAGCGGATCGTCTCTCGACAGAACCTCCTTTTACGAATGTCGGGCTTGATGTGTTCGGCCCTTGGAGTATCTCTTCACGTAGAACAAGAGGGGGCCATTCACACAGTAAACGATGGGCCGTAATCTTCACGTGTATGAGCATACGAGCGGTTCACATTGAAGTCATAGAGTCCCTTGACACATCCAGCTTCATCAACGCGCTAAGGCGCTTTCTTGCTGTGCGCGGTCCTGTCAAACACATCTGCTCAGACCGTGGCACCAACTTTGTTGGTGCCTGCAAGCAGTTGAAGATACCCTCAAACATTGACAACACAACTGTGAAGTCTTACCTGTCAGGCCAAGGTTGCTCTTGGACCTTTAACCCTCCGCATGCCTCTTATTTTGGCGGTACATGGGAAAGAATGATTGTTCTTGCAAGGAGAATCTTGGACTCCATGTTCCTTCAGCTGAAGGACAAACTTACCCATGAGGTGCTGGTGACTTTCATGGCAGAATTATAAATGGCTGTCACTGACTCTGAAGACTCATTTATACTCACTCCAGCTGCTCTTCTCACTCAAAAAGTGAATGTCCTTTCTGCTCCTACTGGAGAGTTTGGAGTTTCAGACCTCTATAAGCAGCAGTGGCGTCAGGTCCAGCACCTGTCTAACACCTTCTGGGACAGATGGCGAAAACAATTCCTCCCAACACTACAGGCAGACAAGTGGCAGTCCACTTATCCGAACATCAACCCAGGAAGTGTTGTTCTCCTCAAGGATAGCCAAGTACCAAGGAATGAATGGCCTCTTGGACTGGTAACACAGACCTTCCCCAGCGAAGACGGGAAGGTGCAAAAGGTCGAGATCAAGGTCACACAAACAGGAGTGACTAAACACTTTCTTAGGCCTGTTTCTGAGATGGTGCTTCTTCTCCCCCCAGAGGCCCAGTGAAGTGAACTGTCTAGGATTTATTGAGTGTATTTACAGGCGGGGAGTGTTACAATTGTTAAGTCAGTATGTTATATATTCATTTAGCCTTTTGTGTGTTTTAGTTTTACTCTTTCTTACGTCATTAAAGCTGTGGACAACGGGCACTGTCTTCAGAGTCGTGATGTAAGGAAGGAGTTTGTCTAACTGCCAAGGTTAGCCAAGCACATATCCTGAGGGCAGCACACGCCCATTTACACATCCAGCTGTTTGGAGTCATGTTTTTTCTAATAAACCATTTTTCAGGAGTTTCAGGAGAGAAAAATGAATAAGTGGTAAATGTTGCAATTTCTTCACCACTTAGTTGCTTTTTATGTACAAAATGTTGCATATTTACAGAATCAGAAGATACAGAACAACACTATCATTCAGAATTGTGTTTGTGTCATGAATGTATGAGTCCAATATTCACTCTGTTTTGCTCTGCTTTGTTAGGACGGCGTTACCAGAAGTAACCATATGAGCGCAGTGCCGAGCAGCGGCTATTAGCTAGCCGGTGGGGCACGAGCAGCTGGAGGGGCACGAGCAGCCGGTGGGGCACGAGCAGCCTGAGGGGCACGAGCAGCCGGTGGTGCACAAGCAGCCGGAGGGGCACGAGCAGCCGGAGGGGCACGAGCAGCCGGTGGGGCACGAGCAGCCTGAGCGGCACGAGCAGCCGGTGGTGCACGAGCAGCCGGAGGGCACGAGCAGCCGGAGGGGCACGAGCAGCCGGTGGGGCACGAGCAGCCTGTGGAGCAGGAGCAGCCGGAGGGGCACGAGTAGCCTGTGGGGCACGAGCAGCCGGTGGGGCACGAGCAGCCTGAGCGGCACGAGCAGCCGGTGGTGCACGAGCAGCCGGAGGGCACGAGCAGCCGGAGGGGCACGAGCAGCCGGTGGGGCACGAGCAGCCTGTGGAGCAGGAGCAGCCGGAGGGGCACGAGTAGCCTGTGGGGCACGAGCAGCCTGAGGGGCATGAGCAGCCTGAGGGGCACGAGCAGCCGGTGGTGCACGAGCAGCCTGTGGAGCACGAGCAGCCTGAGGGGCACGAGCAGCCGGTGGGGCACGAGCAGCCGGTGGGGCACGAGCAGCCGGAGGGGCACGAGCAGCCGGTGGGGCACGAGCAGCCGGAGGGGCACGAGCAGCCGGTGGCACGAGCAGCCGGTGGGGCACACGCAGCCGGTGGTGCACGAGCAGCCTGAGGGGCACGAGCAGCCGGTGGGGCACGAGCAGCCGGTGGGGCACGAGCAGCCGGTGGGGCACGAGCAGCCGGAGGGGCACGAGCAGCCGGTGGCACGAGCAGCCGGTGGGACACAAGCAGCCGGTGGCACGAGCAGCCAGAGGGGCACGAGCAGCCTGAGGGGCATGAGCAGCCGGTGGTGCACGAGCAGCCTGTGGAGCACGAGCAGCCTGAGGGGCACGAGCAGCCGGTGGGGCACGAGCAGCCTGAGGGGCACGAGCAGCCGGTGGTGCACGAGCAGCCGGAGGGGCACGAGCAGCCGGAGGGGCACGAGCAGCCGGTGGGGCACGAGCAGCCTGAGCGGCACGAGCAGCCGGTGGTGCACGAGCAGCCGGAGGGCACGAGCAGCCGGAGGGGCACGAGCAGCCGGTGGGGCACGAGCAGCCGGAGGGGCACGAGCAGCCGGTGGGGCACGAGCAGCCGGTGGGGCACGAGCAGCCTGTGGAGCACGAGCAGCCGGAGGGGCACGAGTAGCCTGTGGGGCACGAGCAGCCTGAGGGGCACGAGCAGCCGGAGGGGCACGAGCAGCCGGTGGGGCACGAGCAGCCGGTGGGGCACGAGCAGCCGGTGGAGCACAGGCTGCCTGAGGGGCACGAGCAGCCGGTGGTGCACGAGCAGCACGAGCAGCACGTGGGGCACGAGCAGCCGGTGGGGCACGAGCAGCCGGTGGGGCACGTGCAGCCTGAGGGGCACGAGCAGTCTGTGGAGCACGAGCAGCCGAAGGGGCACGAGCAGCCGGAGGGGCACGAGCAGCCGGAGGGGCACGAGCAGCCGGTGGGGCACGAGCAGCCTGTGGAGCACGAGCAGCCGGAGGGGCACGAGCAGCCGGTGGGGCACGTGCAGCCAGACCGGCTACTGAAAGAAAACACAGAGAACACAGTAGTTCACCTCCCATTCTGACCACAAGGTAGGATCTGGACATAGGACATATATTAATAACTCTACAGCTCCCAATGTACCATACACAGCTCCAATGGAAGCTGTGCTGATGGATGAAATGTGGCTCAGGCTGTACCCTGTGGGAAGTGATGGTTGATTCTCTCCTGGGCAAATCCAGCAAAACTGGCCTTCACCGCCTGGCTGAGGACCTCCTTACTGGTCGGGGTGAGAGGAGGGACCTCCAGGGTATCCAGCTCTGGGACACCGACATAATATAAGAACCCTTGTTTCATTTTCACACCACAAACTTATTAGACATGCAGAAATAAATGATATTATTTTGACTTTGTCAACAACTACAACTCCTTTCCTCATCAATAAGTAACAGCAGCAACAAAAACATGTTAGACACCTAAAATAATCAATATAAATGAAGGTTTACACTATATGTACAAGATTATCACTGTGCAGTAAGACAGCCTTTTCTGAATTAGGAATCTGAAGTCATATCTCTGCTCTCTTCAACACGGGGGTTCTGCTCTACCGCTTTGTGTTGACGTGTGACTTTGCCGTTTTAACGTTCAAGTTCAAATTCACACAATAACACAAACTACCAATCAACCTCCCAGCAGCTTGTGGGGACATAGAAGTGGCACAGAGGCTGGATACACGCAGACTAAAGACACTGGGGAGGCCATCAGGCACAAGTTGTAAGGATTATAGATACTAGAACCCAAAAGCACAACTCGGAGACAAGATACAAGTTCAGCTCTTTTACTAGAGTTCAGGCAGGGTCAAAGCAGGTCAAAACAGGTCAAAGCAGGGCAAAGCAGGTCAAAACAGGTCAAAGCAGGTCAACAAATCCAAGGTCAAAAACAGGCAGATCAGGAACTATATAACGGTACGCTGGAGAACTTGGCAAAACACACAAAACAATCTGGCAGAGAACAAGTGCAAGAGAGGGGACCTACATAGTGAGGGCTAGTGAGGGGATGGGCTGCAGGTGAGATGGGTGAGGAGGACCAGGTGAGGGGAATGAGAGGTGATCGGGTGTGAATGGTAGGATCTGAAATGACAGGAGAGTTAATAAAACAAGCAGACAGGATGAAAACAAACTCATATGAAGGGAAATTCGTGACACAAGTGAATCCAATCGGGAAGGGCAGACAACCACATAGGTGGGAAAAACCCACAAGAGGTTAGTGACACAAAATAAAACAGGAAATAATGAATGTTAAATACAAGTAAAGATTAGGAAGGAGCAGGACGGGACACGCCACTGACTGTTTCTGTCAAAGGAGTCTCTGGCGTTAAAGAGAGTGCAGATATCGGCTTCATCTCCCCGTCAGCGACGGCTGTCTGACAGCAAGGTAGCGTACATTTAGAATGATATTGTTCTGAGGCGTCTACAATACGTCCAACTATCCCTTTATGGTCAAAAGGAGTTTTGAAATCATCTATAAATTCTGCCAAGCAACATCAAAGTGCACATTGAGATGCTTCTCTAGTTTATTGTATTTATTAGTATAAGTATTTGTTTATTCAGAAACACTTCTTCACTCTCAAGGACAAGTGTCCCAATTGCATCCGACGATGAAGCCCATGAGATGCGTCTGAAAGCTCTCAAGAAATCGAGCAAGTTGACGTTGGGTTCAATATTTCTGTCAAACTCTATAGAGAGAGAGTTTAAACGGTGGATGACTTGTACATGCGCATGAACAGGTATTAAAAGATAAACAACACAGTGGAAGGATTTGGACGTCATCATAAAATATGATTCAAGCCAAGTATGAATCATTTATCTGTTTACACACCAGACGCTTCATAGGAGAAGCTATTGTTAAATAATCCAAAAATTAACAATTAAATATACAGCTGCAAACAAATACATTACAGTGTATCCTGGACCATCCATGTACTGCCTATAAAACACTCAGTAGGGTGGTTTAAGTATATGTTGCCATAACGTCTAATAAGTTCAATATTTACCAGAGAATGAGCAGATTGGAACGAACAAGAAATACATCAGAACCAATGTGAAGTTGACTGAAGATTGAGATGAAAATAATTGTCTTACCGTAAGCACTGCAGTCCATCCCAGAGGGTGAGGAGTTAGGGATCAGGTGGAGGAAACTGAGACCACAAAGGGGGGAATGGGGCTTTAATATGATGGATGGGAGGGGAGGAGGGGACCGCTTGTGATGGACAACTGTCAATCATGTGGGTGTGGGAGGGGCAGGAGGAACAGGTCTGAGGCCAAAGGGTGGAATCACATGATCCATGATGTCACACACACAGTGGGTACATGAGCAGAAGAACATGATAGGACGCTTGTTATTAAAGAAACCCTTCTTAACTCAAGGTCCACAACCTACTTCATCACATCTGGTGGAGTTCATCAGCTGCCATGACTGAACCATTTCCATGACAACTGAGCAAACCACATGTACCGATAGAGCCACCAGATGTTAAAGCTCTTGAAGAAATGTAGTAAGTGGCCCTTGAGTTAAGATGTGTTTCTGTCAAAGCTGTAAAATAGGTTCAGTGACATTAACTTCAGTGACTAACTTCCTAGGACTTTGTTTGGTTTACATAGTGTAAGGTGTTCTTCCATCACCTACGCGTTCTTCCATCACCTACGCGTTCTTCCATCACCTACGTGTTCTTCCATCACGTGTTCTTCCATCACGTGTTCTTCCATCACCTACGTGTTCTTCCATCACGTGTTCTTCCATCACCTACGTGTTCTTCCATCACGTGTTCTTCCATCACCTACGTGTTCTTCCATCACCTACGTGTTCTTCCATTACCTACGTGTTCTTCCATCACCTACGTGTTCTTCCATTACCTACGTGTTCTTCCATCACGTGTTCTTCCATCACCTACGTGTTCTTCCATCACGTGTTCTTCTATCACCTACGTGTTCTTCCATCACGTGTTCTTCCATCACCTACGTGTTCTTCCATCACGTGTTCTTCCATCACCTACGTGTTCTTCCATCACCTACGTGTTCTTCCATCACCTACGTGTTCTTCAATCACCTACGTGTTCTTCCATCACCTACGTGTTCTTCCATCACCTACGTGTTCTTCCATCACGTACGTGTTCTTCCATCAGGTACGTGTTCTTCCATCACCTACGTGTTCTTCCATCACCTACGTGTTCTTCCATCACGTGTTCTTCCATCACCTACGTGTTCTTCCATCACGTGTTCTTCCATCACCTACGTGTTCTTCCATCACGTGTTCTTCCATCACCTACGTGTTCTTCCATCACGTGTTCGTCCATCACCTACGTGTTCTTCCATCACCTACGTGTTCTTCCATCACCTACGTGTTCTTCAATCACCTACGTGTTCTTCAATCACCTACGTGTTCTTCCATCAGGTACGTGTTCTTCCATCAGGTACGTGTTCTTCCATCAGGTACGTGTTCTTCCATCAGGTACGTGTTCTTCCATCAGGTACGTGTTCTTCCATCAGGTACGTGTTCTTCCATCACCTACGTGTTCTTCCATCACGTACGTGTTCTTCCATCACGTACGTGTTCTTCCATCAGGTACGTGTTCTTCCATCACCTACGCGTTCTTCCATCACCTACGTGTTCTTCCATCACGTGTTCTTCCATCACGTGTTCTTCCATCACGTGTTCTTCCATCACGTGTTCTTCCATCACGTGTTCTTCCATCACGTGTTCTTCCATCACCTACGTGTTCTTCCATCACGTGTTCTTCCATCACCTACGTGTTCTTCCATCACGTGTTCTTCCATCACCTACGTGTTCTTCCATCACCTACGTGTTCTTCCATTACCTACGTGTTCTTCCATCACGTGTTCTTCCATCACCTACGTGTTCTTCCATTACCTACGTGTTCTTCCATCACCTACGTGTTCTTCCATCACGTGTTCTTCCATCACCTACGTGTTCTTCCATCACGTGTTCTTCCATCACGTGTTCTTCCATCACCTACGTGTTCTTCCATCACCTACGTGTTCTTCCATCACCTACGTGTTCTTCCATCACCTACGTGTTCTTCCATCACCTACGTGTTCTTCCATCACCTACGTGTTCTTCCATCACGTACGTGTTCTTCCATCAGGTACGTGTTCTTCCATCACCTACGTGTTCTTCCATCACCTACGTGTTCTTCCATCACGTGTTCTTCCATCACCTACGTGTTCTTCCATCACGTGTTCTTCCATCACCTACGTGTTCTTCCATCACGTGTTCTTCCATCACCTACGTGTTCTTCCATCACGTGTTCGTCCATCACCTACGTGTTCTTCCATCACCTACGTGTTCTTCCATCACCTACGTGTTCTTCAATCACCTACGTGTTCTTCCATCACCTACGTGTTCTTCCATCAGGTACGTGTTCTTCCATCAGGTACGTGTTCTTCCATCAGGTACGTGTTCTTCCATCAGGTACGTGTTCTTCCATCAGGTACGTGTTCTTCCATCACCTACGTGTTCTTCCATCACGTACGTGTTCTTCCATCACGTACGTGTTCTTCCATCAGGTACGTGTTCTTCCATCACCTACGTGTTCTTCAATCACCTACGTGTTCTTCCATCACCTACGTGTTCTTCCATCACCTACGTGTTCTTCCATCACCTACGTGTTCTTCCATCACCTACGTGTTCTTCCATCACGTACGTGTTCTTCCATCACGTGTTCTTCCATCAGGTACGTGTTCTTCCATCAGGTACGTGTTCTTCCATCAGGTACGTGTTCTTCCATCAGGTACGTGTTCTTCCATCACGTGTTCTTCCGTCAGGTACGTGTTCTTCCGTCAGGTACGTGTTCTTCCGTCACCTACGTGTTCTTCCGTCACCTACGTGTTCTTCCGTCACCTACGTGTTCTTCCGTCACCTACGTGTTCTTCCATCACCTACATGTTCTTCCATCATGTACACGTTCTTCTCATGGATGTTCCAGTGTGATCTCTCCTGGAGCGTTCTCCCAACACATTCACTGATGTGATGTTCGGATGGTCCGACTGTCTAAAATCTCCCGTCTGTGTTGATGTGACATCTTAAGATATGATCCACATCATTTTTAACAGACCGTTCAGTCATCCCTGTTTCTGTATATACATCTTTGACCTCTTTTCCATCGACAAATGAACAAAATACAAAAATAACCAAACAGCTAAAATAGAGAGCTACCAAAAGTAATTTGCCAAGTAATTAGCAATTATCTTAACTTTGATTCATCAGCTTCCTTAATTTGTGTTTCTGCAGAATAAAAAAATATGCCTCTGAATATTGATTGCAGCAATTACAAAATGAACTGTATATTTAAATGATTAAAAACCATACAGGACCGACATCAGCCTCTGCTGGTGGCCAGCAGAAAGTATCACTACCTCTAACTCAGCCATTTATTTATGCTGGTTCATGCTCTCAGGTGTGTTGTCCTGGACTCCATCTTTCAGCAAACTGTGACATTTACCTCAACGTGCTTCATGGGCCAGAAGGCTACCATCAGTGTTCATGGGACAGAATCAGTCAGTGTTCATGGGACAGAAGGATACCATCAGTCAGTGTTCATGGGACAGAAGGATACCATCAGTCAGCGTGTTCATGGGACAGAAGGATACCATCAGTCAGCGTGTTCATGGGACAGAAGGATACCATCAGTCAGTGTTCATGGGACAGAAGGATACCATCAGTCAGTGTTCATGGGACAGAAGGATACCATCAGTCAGAGTGTTCATGGGACAGAAGGATACCATCAGTCAGAGTGTTCATGGGACAGAAGGATACCATCAGTCAGAGTGTTCATGGGACAGAAGGATACCATCAGTCAGCGTGTTCATGGGACAGCAGGATACCATCAGTCAGCGTGTTCATGGGACAGAAGGATACCATCAGTCAGCGTGTTCATGGGACAGAAGGATACCATCAGTCAGAGTGTTCATGGGACAGAAGGATACCATCAGTCAGCGTGTTCATGGGACAGAAGGATACCATCAGTCAGCGTGTTCATGGGACAGAAGGATACCATCAGTCAGCGTGTTCATGGGACAGAAGGATACCATCAGTCAGTGTTCATGGGACAGAAGGATACCATCAGTCAGCGTGTTCATGGGACAGAAGGATACCATCAGTCAGTGTGTTCATGGGACAGAAGGATACCATCAGTCAGTGTGTTCATGGGACAGAAGGATACCATCAGTCAGCGTGTTCATGGGACAGAAGGATACCATCAGTCAGCGTGTTCATGGGACAGAAGGATACCATCAGTCAGCGTGTTCATGGGACAGAAGGATACCATCAGTCAGAGTGTTCATGGGACAGAAGGATACCATCAGTCAGAGTGTTCATGCTGTTGCAGAATAGTCAGGTCAACGAACATCTAAAAGAACAGCGCAGGCCTTATGGTGCAGGCACAGCTTCAACGTGGATCCATGAGGCCCACATCGTCATTTTCATTTTGGGGTCAGGAATGTGCAACAAACAGTTACCTTTACATGGACAACGTTGTGTCTGTGCTGCACTACAGAGGTGACTGAAACATCGGAAGTATTGTAGTTTTGTCATTTATTGACAAAGAAAAAGCAAAGCACTGGCTGCGAGTGAAATGCGAGGTTCAGCGTAGTGAGCAGCTGCTTCTGCAGGCAGCACCAGTCAGTCAGACAGTAGCTGAAGCAGGACAGTATGTTACAGTACATCGATGGAGTGGATAGCCACAGTGCCATAGACTCACGTATGCTAAACACACACAACTACAGAATACACACATCTTCCAAAGGTTAATTCAGTCACTTTGGGTTTGTAGGCAGAGAAGGCTTCGTTATCTTCGAACACAGATCACCTTATGAAGAGAGTACAGCAGAATGAGACAAACATGCTGAGGACATCGCAGCTGACCTGAGGAGTCAGTACATCTGCATCACAGGGCTCCCCTGACCTCCACTCTAATAACACATAAATGGATATACGCACATAACACCATGACACACTAACCGGGCAGTCGGAGAGTTTTGTAATACGGAACATGAATGAAGAGTTATTAGACGGTATATATTGACACAGTCCAGTCACAGTGCTGCTACGAGGCCACAGTGCAGGTTAACCACAGAGCGTCCCGTCCCTCTTCCATGGAAGACTGAGGCTGGTTCGGGACCACAACAGTGCTAAAGGTTTATCGGCGTGTTTGCTGGGTCTTGGGAGCCACATAGGCTCAGAAGTTGAAGGGAAATATAGTTTGAATTGTGGTTGGAATCACTGTTAAGTTAAAGATATAGTCTCCAATTTAGTTATCGGGTTTCTGGACGAGCCCACTGCGATACACACTACTGCAACATGAACTGGAGTAATAGAGGTGCTCTAGGGGTTAATGATGTAAAGAAATAATGCCACGCTACACAGTGAAGAAGCTACAGTGCATGGACCACATGGTGAGCTATGGTGAGGTGGTTTTAGCGAGGATCATCAGGAGCAGCGATCTTCTCCAAGCTGGGCTCCATGCCCCAGATCTCCCGGGCATACTGGGAAATGGTGCGGTCACTGGAGAATTTACCACAGCCGGCGATGTTGTGGATCACCATCTTGGTCCACTCTTTAGGGTCCTTTAGGGAGAGGAGGAGGAGTGAAGGAGTTATTAACATAACCAATAAACACTACACAGAGGGACAGTATCATATAATATATTACAGTATAACATTGCATATCAGATGAAGCTAAGAATTCAACAGAATTTGAGACATACAGTATGAAGTTAAAACAACTAATAAAAGAAGTCATCGTGCTGTGTTACACTGCAGGACAAATGACTGGAGTCTACTGACCTTGTAGAGTGCGCTGACTTTCTCTTGACACTTGATGTAGGCCTCATAGTCTGCAAACACCTTGAACCTGCAGCACAGACGTACAGTTATAAATCAATACATTCAACTGGGACGTTAATGCTCCAAGCAAACAGGACAGTTTCACACCAGTGTCTTATGGCGTTAAAGTGCAACAGTCTCACTCTCTTGACAGTGACGCATTGATGCCACTGCCTGACACTGTGGACATAAAGGTAGGCTGTGTGTCAGCAAGGCCTCGGTGCTGCTTCCCCAGCGTCAGTGTGCTCTAACCTGTCGTGGTGCATCAGCATGTTGACGAGGTCTTTGAAGAGGTCGGGCTGGCCGGGGCTGAAGAGGCCTCCAGATATCTGGTCCATTGCCTGCTTCAGCTCGGGGATACGGTTGTAGTACGACGCGGCATCATAGCTGAGGACAAAAGACATTCAACAAAAACACATCAGACAATGGACCCCTGGACCCAGACATGCAAAAGAGCCTACCACTTATTCTACATAGGAGCAGGACAAAGACTTTATTGTTGCTCAGCCTTTTTGTTGTTGTTCTGTCACTTTCATTTCATTCATTTCGCATCTTCCTATGGTTGTGTCTCTTTGTGATTGTTTCGGTGTTTGTGTAGTTACTTTTAGTTTGTGCTTGTTTTGCCCCTTTTTTAGGACAGTCGTTTTCTGTCTTTGTAGTTTGAGTCCATTTGTGTTTGTTTGCACCTTTTTGAAGTCGTTTTCTCCCTTTGAAGTTGCGTTGACTCTTTGTAGTCACTTTGTGTCTCATTGGGGTTGTAGGGCCTCTCTTTCTAGTCTTTGTGTCTCTTTGGGGTTGTAGGGCCTCTCTTTGAAGTCACTTTGTGTCTCTTTGGGGTTGTAGGGCCTCTCTTTGTAGTCACTTTGTGTCTTTGGGCTTGTAGGGCCTCTCTTTCTAGTCACTTTGTGGTTGTAGGGCCTCTCTTTCTAGTCACTTTGTGTCTCTTTGGGGTTGTAGGGCCTCTCTTTCTAGTCACTTTGTGTCTCTTTGGGGTTGTAGGGCCTCTCTTTCTAGTCTTTGTGTCTCTTCGGGGTTGTAGGGCCTCTCTTTCTAGTCTTTGTGTCTCTTCGGGGTTGTAGGGCCTCTCTTTCTAGTCTTTGTGTCTTCGGGGTTGTAAGGCCTCTCTTTGTAGTCACTTTGTGTCTCTTTGGGGTTGTAGGGCCTCTCTTTCTAGTCTGTGTCTCTTCGGGGTTGTAGGGCCTCTCTTTCTAGTCTGTGTCTCTTTGGGGTTGTAGGGCCTCTCTTTCTAGTCTTTGTGTCTCTTCGGGGTTGTAGGGCCTCTCTTTCTAGTCTTTGTGTCTCTTCGGGGTTGTAGGGCCTCTCTTTCTAGTCTTTGTGTCTTCGGGGTTGTAAGGCCTCTCTTTGTAGTCACTTTGTGTCTCTTTGGGGTTGTAGGGCCTCTCTTTCTAGTCTGTGTCTCTTTGGGGTTGTAGGGCCTCTCTTTCTAGTCTGTGTCTCTTTGGGGTTGTAGGGCCTCTCTTTCTAGTCTCTTCGGGGTTGTAGGGCCTCTCTTTCTAGTCTCTTCGGGGTTGTAGGGCCTCTCTTTCTAGTCTCTTCGGGGTTGTAGGGCCTCTCTTTCTTGTCTCTTTGGGGTTGTAGGGCCTCTCTTTCTAGTCACTTCGGGGTTGTACGGCCTCTCTTTCTAGTCTCTTTGGGGTTGTAGGGCCTCTCTTTCTAGTCACTTCGGGGTTGTACGGCCTCTCTTTCTAGTCTCTTTGGGGTTGTAGGGCCTCTCTTTCTAGTCACTTTGTGTCTCTTTGGGCTTGTAGGGCCTCTCTTTCTCATCACTTTGTGTCTTTGGGGTTGTAGGGCCTCTCTTTCTAGTCACTTTGGGGTTGTCGGGCCTCTCTTTCTAGTCACTTTGTGTCTCTTTGGGGTTGTAGGGCCTCTCTTTCTAGTCACGTTGTGTCCCTTTGGGGTTGTAGGGCCTCTTTCTAGTCACTTTGTGTCTCTTTGGGGTTGTAGGGCCTCTCTTTCTAGTCTCTTTGGGGTTGTAGGGCCTCTCTTTGTGTCTCTTTTTAATTGTTGTATTTTTCTTTGTGGTTATTTTGAGTCTCTTCCTTCTTGTGTCTCAAAGAGTGACATTTTGTAAGAGAAGGCCAGGGGAGGTCTGCCACTTTGGGCCCAGTTCAGTAATTCATTCATGAACTTACATTTGAACCGGTATTACAGAACATGGTGAATTTGATCCAAATATTATTTATACATTTTAATTGTAACTCTCACCCCTTCTTGTCCATAGCCTTCACGTCGGGCACCCTCATGCCGAAGATGAAGAGGTTCTCCTCTCCAGCTTCCTCCGCCATTTCCACGTTGGCTCCATCCATGGTGCCGATGGTGAGGGCTCCGTTCAGCATGAACTTCATGTTCCCGGTGCCAGAGGCCTCAGTACCTGCTGTGGAGATCTGCTCCGACAGGTCAGATGCAGGAATGACTGCGGACAGGAGATTCAGAATTCCCGTTTCTCTCTCCAACCAGGTTCAGTTACACACACACACACGAGTATACTGTATGTCCTTGGCTTGCAGACTCTAAGCCCTTAATATGTTCGCAAAAGGTCAGTTTCCAAATGATAAATTACTCAATTGTGAATAAGATTATAAATGAACAGTATGCGTTGTTACCCTTCTCAGCCAGAGTGACCCGATAGTTCTCCAGGTAGATGACTTTGAGGCGATCTCCCACCACGGGGTCATCATTGACAATGTCTCCAATTGATGTGATCAGCTTGATGATCATCTTGGCCGTGTGATAACCTGGAGCCGCCTGAAACACACAGGACACCATCTTGAGAAACACGAAATGAAACCAGTTTTTACTGGTTGGGATAAACTCTAATCAGCACAAAATAAGAGCTCATTTTATTTATATATATATATATATATATATATATATATATATATATATATATATATATATATATATATATATATATATATACACACATGTTGATTTAGTACCATGTACCTTATGTCTAATTCATCTTGTAAACTGAAACGGGCGCAGAAAGCTGTACTCCATGCTTCTAATTGCCTCTTTCCATTTTGCTAATTATTGTACCAAGTTTTCACAAATGCTAATATTTTTACAAACACACATTTCAAACATTTTCTTAAAACGAGTGTTTTGTGATTCCATAAATTCAGTCTCGTATAGTTATGATTATTATAGATTATATATATATATATATATATATATATATATATATATATATATATATATATATATATATATATATATATATATATATATATATATATATATATATATATATATATATATATATATATATATATATATATATATATATATATATAATAATCATCATAACTACACATATCTATAATATTCATAACCACACATATCTATAATAATCATAACCACACAGATTTATAATAATCATAACCACACAGATCTATAATAATCATAACCACACAGATCTATAATAATCATAACCACACAGATCTATAATAATCATAACTATACGAGACTGAATTTATGGAATCACAAAACACTCGTTTTAAGAAAATGTTTGAAATGTGTGTTTGTAAAAATATTAGCATTTGTGAAAACTTGGTACAATAATTAGCAAAATGGAAAGAGGCAATTAGAAGCATGGAGTACAGCTTTCTGCGCCCGTTTCAGTTTACAAGATGAATTAGACATAAGGTACATGGTACTAAATCAACATGTACTAACACACATGTATGTTGGTGACAGCCTCAGTCATACATCTTCATCAAAGGGGGTGTGAGGGAGAAACATATTTGAGGAATTGGTCCTTATGTATAAATATCTTTGAGTACATTATCTTGTAAAACAAATGTTGAATCTTTTCTTCTCTTTTAATGGTGCTGGATGAGCAGTTCTCAGTCTTCCAGAAACAAAAGTCATCTTTGCAGTGGACACACGAAACAAGCACATGGCAGAGAAAAACTAAAGCAACATAACGGTGTCAGCCACTCACCTTCCCTCCAATCATGACGGTCCTGGGGGTCCAGGACTTGTTGGGTTCCTTCTTGATTCCTGATTAAAAACAAACAGTTTTTGCCTTCACTCTCAGTCTAGATTTGTTTTCTAAGAAGTTGCCAAGAAGAGAAAGCACCCACGGTTGTACAGCGTGATGATGTGCAGGCAGTTGAGCAGCTGCCTCTTGTACTCGTGGATCCTCTTCACCTGCACATCAAACATGGAGTTGGGGTTGATCTTCACCTTGTATTGCTCCTCGAGGTGGGCAGCAAACTTCATCTTGTTCTCCTAAAGGTTGAGGTCGTACAGAGGGATGTGATCAGAAACAAAACAGGAGAATCATCACCTTTCTTTAAGCATTTAAGCGCTCACTTGTTTGACTTTGGCAACATCCCGAATGAGGGCGTCATCGTCCACAAAGTCCAGAAGGTTCTTCAGCTGGTCGAGGTCACGGATGTAGTCCTCACCAATCCTCTAAACAAACCATTACCACGTCAGCACATGTAGGTCAAGTGCAACTGCAGTGTACATGTTGAACTCTGTGCTTTGGCTGTCAGTCAGCTAATATTCGATATGCAAAGAATCAACGTCCATTCGGCATTGAGTCTGTATGAAGAAGAACACACACCTCTGCGATGACCTCAGCCAGGCCAGGGTTGCACATGACCAGCCAGCGCCTGGGTGTGATGCCGTTGGTCTTGTTCTGAAACTTCTCAGGGTCTGCTTCATAGAAGTCCTTGAACCTGAGGAGGAGGGGAGCAACAACAGAGGAGGACCTTGAGTTCTGGGGATATTATCAAGTTAGTTCTTGAAGAGTCACGTCAAACACAAACTCTACAGAAACGCTTTACGAGCACGAGCCAGAAGAGAGGAGGGTGGACCGCGTTCCCTACACGGTGTCTTTGATGATTTCGGAGTGGAGGCGGGCCACTCCGTTGACAGCATGAGATCCCACAATGCACAGGTGGGCCATGTTGATCTTCTTGTCCTCCCCTTCCTCGACCAGGGACATTCGGCGCAGGCGGTCAAGATCTCCGGGGAAAAGCTTGGCAATGCGCTGGAGGGTGAAGCAGAGAGACGTATGGAGGAGTGATGTCTACCTGAGCAGCATCAAGTCTCTGCTGTGCTCCACTGGCACTGCGCTCATACAGCCATTCATGCAGATATATGAGCAATAATACGGTAAACAGAATGAAAAAGAATAAAGACCGGAGCCCTTATAACGGTCGAGATAAAGCTTAAATAACAGCTTTGGGTCTCGGGTGAGGTTAGGGTCTCAAATTTGGCAGTACTCTTATTCAAAGTAGTGCAGACCTCTGATACAGGGAGCACAGAGAGAAGCATTGGGTATCGGCAACATGGCAAACAAGAACCTTTAGACAAATCATCTAAATGCCTAAAATGCTCATAGATCTACGTCCAGCTGCCTCCTACCTCCAGGTGCCTCCTGTTGATCTCGTAGATGATCTCCAGGTGACGAGGCAGCAGGTTCTGGAAGAGGTCGACGGGCCAGCGCTCCAGGGCTTCAGGCAGGACGGTGTGGTTGGTGTAGGCACAGGTACGGACCACGATGTCCCATGCCTGGACACAGAGAGGACCGGACCATCGAACATAATCACCTCTACTCACATCTTTCTCACACAACAACTGAAACTTTGACGAGAACATAAGAATTTGTGTATTTTGACAAATACAACTTCATTAGTGTAGAAAATGACAGTCTCGTCTTGTGTACTCTAACAGTGATGCTGATTTTGGTTTTCAGTGTAGTGAGGAGAAAATGCAAACTAGAAGCCACGTCCAGCTCGGGAATGGAACATCACACATTCATGTACATTCTCATGACTTATACATGTTTCATCTAGCTTTAATGTGTTTGATGTTTCGACACTTCTTGTCTCATTTCACCAAATCAAAAGTATTTGAAATATTTTTTAAGAATATTATTTATATTAAAATAGACATTTTGTGATGTTTATGTTTGTATTTAAAAAATAAATAAAATAAGACTATAATTCAGTCCATAAAAATGGAATTAGATGTAAGCAGATAAACTTGTAACATCAGTGATGTAGCATTGAATTCATTACATTCCAGGGATGAACAGTGTTTCTTTTGAACAACAAATTGGTGTGAAATCATAGAAATAAACAAAAGGAACCTCACGCTCAGATAAATCAAGAAATAATGGCTCATCATTTCCTGACCGAGATCCTGTGTTCACACGAAATGGGCTGAATCTAGACTGTTACCCTCACTATAGTCTACCTCGCTACCGTCTACCTCGCTACAGTCTACCTCGCTACAGTCTACCTCGCTACAGTCTACCTCGCTACAGTCTACCTCGCTACAGTCTACCTCGCTACAGTCTACCTCGCTACAGTCTACCTCGCTACATTCTGTCACAGTGTGCGTCGTTCTGCTGCGTCATCGTTTCTGCAGCGGTGCAGGGTGCAGAGAGACAGAACACGAGTGACCACAGGACAATTCAGTTAAACTGCAGGAGTTACAGTTCTAGCGGGTCGATCCAACAGCACCAGAGTGCGCAGTCATCTGTGTGTTGCTGCACTGATGCACTGCCACATACCGTCGCCCAAGTCAGCTTCTCGATGTCCACCAGGATCCTCATCAGCTCGGGGATGGCCAAAGCAGGATGGGTGTCGTTCAGCTGGATGGCCACCTGCAGACAGAGAGAGGAAACAGTGTAGTGCCTTAAAGAGCAGAACACTGCATCCAAGCTGCACCACTGCCATCTGATTAAAGACCTTAATGTCAACGCAATGACCATGGAGAGAAGTTCACAGATGACTAGTTATGGTTCAGCCCTGCAGTCCTCATCTTGGAGAGGATACGACGGATCTCTCACCTTGTCCGGCAGCGTAGAAAGGTCGAGTCGCACAAACTCGGTGGAGCCAAATTTGGAGGCTTTGAATCGCCGGATGATGTCCTGAAGAGTCGCTGCTACGACGAAGTACTCCTGCTTCAGACGCAGCTCCTTCCCCTCAAAGAACTGACCAGCAAAGACAACATGAGAAACTCGTCTTTTAGAATACATGCAGAACTGACTTCTGTATTCTAGAGAATGTTGTTCTGGAGAAAGAAGATGTCTGATTAGTTGAGTTAAAGCTCCACGTTGGTGCAATGGTCCTCTACAGCAAGTTGCAGACACAACATCAGACATATTCACAATTCTAAAAAAGATGTTACGGTTCATTTCACTCGAACGATAAAATTACTTCTAGAGCAACACAGATTTGCTGTGCTGCCCTCTGACCCCAGATAGAGGTCCACTCACGTTGTCGTTGGGGTAGAGGACCCTGGAGATGTTCTCAGCCAGGTTTCTGTCCAGCACGGCTTGAATGTAGCCGCCAACATTAACTGTGGGACATGGTTTACGTTCATATTCAGTAGTGATCCGTACATGGTATTAATGATGATTCCTCAGCAGCAGAGGACAATACTCACAGTCCTTGAGGTTAAAGTCACAGGGGGCCTTAGCAGACCACAGCCTCATTGTGTTGACGATGTTGTTTCTGTAGCCGGGGATCGGGGTGTCATAAGGAAGAGCCAGAACCACCTGAATCAAAGTTAAAATAGATATTCAACACACTGGTTATTGTTCCATTACAAAATCACAACTTACTAATTTGCCTCAGAGGGCTTTACAACATGTACACATTTGACATCCTCTTGTCCCGGGACCCTCACATCAGAACAGCAAATACTCTCCAAAAACCCCTTTCACGGGGAGGGAAGAGGAAGAGGAAAGAGGTTCAGCTGTATGACGGCGTGATCCCGCCCTGCTGTTACTTAGTAGTTTGTTTCTTAGAACTGAAGACTATGAATGTAGTTTATTTGAAGCCAGTAGCAGGAGTAAAATGCTGCCCGCTATCTGTCTGGAGTATGTTGCCAGATATCACACACTGCCCCTTTAATGCGTTACCGGTGAGATTAGCTTGCTCAACGTACAGCTCACTACATATCTTGGTCACTATTCTTAAACAACCAAATTTAAAAGGATTGTTTGTGTTACAAAATGAACTCAGGAAACTCACGATAACTATTGTTCATGGTCATTATATTTATTAATGATTGTATTAAATCTGGCCAAAGTACCTCGTCGGTCCCCTGATGAATATGTAATCGGTAGCATTATATGACACGAGGTGAACACCAACGTGTTGATGAAGGTCGGTTCTGTGTTCTATACCTGTGTGTCGACCCACTTCACTCCTTCTTCCGTGTGCTCCACTCGTCCGTAGAAGTGGACCGGGCGCATGTACTCCGGGCGAGCCTTCTCCCAGGGGTTCCCGTAGCGCAGCCAGTCGTCAGCTTCCTCCACCTGTGGAAACACCGTGCTGGGGTATTGATTTCATGTGCTTATGAACATACAGCACACAACAGGCTGCCATTTCATCTGGTAGAGAACTAGTTCTTCGGGTCCATCCAACTAAATGTTTGTGGGGTAAAGAGTCGTTTAAAAAAGTGCCGTGGGCGGCACGGTGGCAGAGTGGTTAAGATCACTGCCTCACAGTAAGAAGGTACTGGGTTCGCTTCCCAGTCAAGGTTTCTGGTTTCGATTCCTGGTACAACCTGTGTTGAGTTTGCATGTTCTCAGCCGTGGCCGCGTGGGTTTCCTCCGGGCACTCCGGTTTCCCCCACCTCGGAAAAACATGCAAAGGAATGAATGGTGAATGCTTGGTGTGAATGCGCGTGAATGCTTGGTGTTGGTCGGAGGGGCCGTTGTGCACAAATTAGTTGCCACGCTTCCGTCAGTCTGCCCCAGGGCAGCTGTGGCTACAGACGTAGCTTACCACCACCGGTATGACTGGGCGAATAGTGTGCATGGAACCCTGTAAAGCGTCTTTGAGTACTAAGAAAAGCTCTATATAAAATAAAGAATTATTATTAAAAAAGGATTTCTGCTTCTTTCAGTCAACTTTTCAGCCTTAACTTTAGTGCGAGGTTCTGTAAACTACCATCAGCGATATGTGTCGTTTTAGTTAAAGCCAAACCATTTCTTGCACTCAATCTCTGGGTAAAGAGTGCAGCTGATCTACTGTGGGCTCGTGTTTGGTGTTGTATCGGTCATGGACACAGCTGAAGAAGAGGAGGGTCAGAGGACTTCATCTTTTCTGTTGAAAAAATATGAAAGTGGCATTCTGATATGGAGGGTACAAGCTCCCATCATAATAAATAAATAAATAAATCATGAAGAAAGTTGTGATCAAATGATCAAATAAATGTGCAGGTTCATTTGAAAATAAATAAATATGCACATTAATAAAAGGCAAACAAATACATATCTAAAAAGTAGTGCTGGGCAACGATTAAATCGCGATTAATATATTTTAATCGCGATTAATATATTTTAATCGCGATTAATATATTTTAATCGCAATTAATATATTTTAATCGCGATTAATCGCATGATTGTTATGACAAAGTTCAATAATGAATTCAAAAGTAGTGTATTGAGCACTTTTATTTTAAAAGTACTGCTATATGAACAAAGGGCAACAACATTTGGTGTAAACACTTTAAACACATCAGGTGTTTAAAGTGTTCTCGTTACACAGTAGCGATCATATTTCTTATATTATATCATTCTTATATCATATGCGTATTTTCCCTTTAACTCACGAGATGCAGGTAGCATGTTTCATACTTAATGTGAATATAATTCATACTTTGTTGGCATCTTATTCTGAAAACCGGATGTTCGTCTGAAGAACCGGATGTTGTCTCACGTTAATGTTTCCGCTAACTTTCAAAGTCCTTCGCTCGCTCCCGATCTGTGCCGTTTGAATGAGTTGAATGTCAGCATGTAGGTGCACTAACATGTGAGTGTCTGCTGAGTTGACCGCGGCGATGTCCAGTCGTCTCCAGGCAGAGCAACAGCTGGTGCACGTTGTAACCCAGCTTGTCTTGCTTTTGTTTATCTGAACTTCTCCCATAAGCTGCATCAATGTAGTCTGCTGAAGACTTCCTCCACGGACTTTCAAAATAAAAAAATGCGTCCGGCGTCAATTAATGAATGTGTTAACGAGATAACGCGTTAACTTGCCCAGCACGAATAAAAAGCTGAATTCATAAATTAGAAAATAAATGAATGCAAAAATAGTGTGTTAAAAAAAATAGTGTTAAATAATAAAAAAAAGAAATTGTATTTATTTATTCTTCCATTTCTTTGCATATTTATATATTTTCAAATGACCCTGCGCATGTATTTGATGATACATTTCTATTCTACATTATAAAACGTATTTTTTCTTTAGATGTTCATTTGTACGATGGCAGCTTTCGTCCTCCGTATGATGAAGAAAAGTTCAGCTTAAAACTGAACCCTGTAAAGAAATGCCCATCCCGGTATAGTAAGGATTAACATAAGCAGTAAGGATACGTTCACAGTCAGAAACACCATCAGGTGAACCTACCTGCCAGCCCTCGACTATTTTCTGATTGAAGATGCCGAACTCATAGCGGATGCCGTATCCATAAGCAGCCAGACCCAGAGAGGCCATGGAGTCCAGGAAGCAAGCTGAGGAAACAACATGGGGGGGTGGGGTGGTGTCCGTTTGAGGCAGCACTAAACATCACTGTCTGTCAGCAGCCAATCAGGAGGCAGCAAGAACTCACCGGCGAGGCGACCCAGACCACCGTTGCCTAGACCGGCATCTTCCTCCATGTCCTGCAGCTCCTCCATGTCCAGACCCAGCTGAAGGAGGACACATCAACATGCTGTCACTGCTGTAAACACGTCCATCGGTCCTCCACGCGTGGACATTTGACCGGTCCTCGTCTTTCCTTTATGCATCCTGTAGCCATCGCTGATACTCACACATCAAATCTCACTTTGTTTATTTCCATGATCAGGGTTATTTATTTCAGCCTGGGCTTTGACAAATCTATAACAGAGAGCCTGTGTTATAAACTGCAAACCCAATTCTGTTGAAGTGCAACAATAAACACCCGGAGTAACAAAGTACCAAGGGTTAGGGTACATCCTCAGCTGTCCTCCACCCATGGATCAGTCCATTACATTCTATGACATGTTGATTGTGTCTGCAATGTTCTGCATTTACAGTCGGCTACATGTATATAGCCATAAGTATGAGGACACGCCTCTCAGTTCCAGTTAAGAGGAAATATTAAGACTACAGGATATAATAATAATTCAGACTACGGGGTTCTTCTGACTTTGTGTTAACAGCTGGTTTGGCTCTTCCTGTTTCAACATGACAATGCCTCCGTCTCATAGACCGTATAGAAGAAGTGGACCACTGGTTTGTGGACTGCAGTCTTGAGTTTGGTATTTTGTCTGCAGCCTTCTTGGATTTTGCAAACAGTGAACGGAAGTGACCATAATTGGACTGCGGAGGAATGAGGCTGTGGTCGACACGCCGTATACGTCTCTGGTAACGACCGACCTGTCAATCACAGTAGCCCCGCCCTAAAGCATCCCCTGCTTTATGGTCTGTGTGACTCTAAATGGACCATAATGTACTAAATGAACATCATGCTGTATTGAAGAAGACTTGAAACTAGAGATTGAGACATAAACTCATGTTTACAATGTTTACTGAGGGAATAAGAGAGAAGTACAACCAGAGTCGCCCCTGGTGGACACTAGAGAGAATGCAGCTTTAAGATACTTTGGCATTGGCTTCACTTTCGCCTGCCTGGAACACCGACTCACTCAACGTCAAGGTCGGACCTCACTCATGTCTGCATGGGAGCAAATCCGTGCTGCCAGGTCGCAACATCAGGTGGGAAACTGGAACCAAAGATGTGGAGGCGTGATGTTTGGGTGTCCATGCACTTTGTTCAGGTCTCCAATTACTTTTGGGCTGTGTAGTTCTTAACCCCTGCCTCAAAGCGGATCCATTGCCTCACCTGGTACGTGGCTTCATCGCAGGCGTTCTCCAAGGCCAGGTTCACCATGGTGTTCTGCAAAGTGCGACCCATGTAGAACTCCAGGGACAGGTAGTAGACGCGCTGCAGGGAAACAGAGAAAAGCAACCTGTGAATGCCAGGCTGCATTACATTTACTCCCAATATTACTCTCAATAAATATCTAAAAACCAGACAAACTTATACCTTTCCATCTGAAAGAACTCACTAAATAGAGCACTACAAGTCTCCACAAATTCTCAGCAATCTAATAATAAAACACACGTGACCCATTTGGTGTCCCATGGCCCCTGTAACATGATCACCGGTAAAACACAACAGCTGCTGTCAGAGGCAACAACAGCAGAGCTATTACTGGCAGCTCCTCCAACAATACCTCTCTCCCTTCACAGAGAACCAAACCAGAGCCCTCAGTGACGCCGCTCAGTGTCTGTCACAGCTCTGTGACAGGTAACACGTACACACGCGTACCGACGAACGCCGACCTAATGAAAGAGAGACAAGGCTTCCAACCGTGTGAGGACGTGTGCAACATTTCTGGCAGTGCGTCATGTGACATTTCTGATCCTGCAGCTTACTGATGGTGTCGTATAAAGAATGCAGACATGGGAAAAAAGAATGTGACAAAGGCATCCAGTGGTCAGTATGAATAGGAGAGGCAGGGTCTGTGCTTCAGTTCCCAAAGGTTACGCTGACTTCACAGTATGTCTGGAGCCATGAAAGTAACAGAGTGAAACGGTTTACATTCACTGACGTGCTGACTGCTCGCTGTGAAACTCTGACTCCTGCAGATATGATTGAACTATTATGAAAATGCTGCCTTGTTCCAGTCCATCTCACACTACCTCCTGACTCTCTCACTCGGTGGCTCTCAGCACAAAGCCCATTGGCCCCTACTGAGGATATCCATTTTCAAAAACAGCTCACCAATATATTGTTTCATTTTCTCTTTCTCAACTCAGTCATTCTGTAAATCAGGTGGTCACTGCAGGTTTCAGCAAACGCGATCGTGCGTCTGCGATCGTGCGTCTGCGATCGTGCGTCTGCGATCGTGCGTCTGCGATCGTGCGTCTGCGGTTGCGCTGCAGATCTAAGTGCAGGCAGTGAAATTTGGGCACAACGGTAAAAAGAACAGCTCTCATGTACAACTCGGTTCCCTTCATTTGTACCAAAGAGACGTTCAAAAGATTTGGGTCGTTCTCGAACATCACATCACTGATTTCTGGCAGCAGGACAGTGTGTGGGACTACAGTGCGTGTGTTGATGGGGATGAAGGAACATGTCACCCAGTGAGTCAGTGAGGCTCATTGATGACAGAGGAAGAAGACGTTTGTAATGGGATTAGTCACCAGACTTACCGCTAAAATGTGTGTTCTTCCTCTTAAAGGTCCCGTTAACTTTCTGTACCAGATTGTTTCTACCTGCGATTGAAGCTTTATGATGTTCATGCAGAGCGAAATATTCAAAGCAATGTCTCAATGTCTGGACGTCTCGCACACCCACTTTTAACAACCGGTCTCCATATTTAGCCATATTTCAAATATTTAGGATGTCCACTGGAATCTAAAGTAAGTTATGTGAAGCAACCTGCACAAGCTGCACAAGCTGAGGGTGTGACGATGGACCAGCCAGAGGTCCAGCAGAGCAGGATGAGTGGTGTAGTTTAAGCCAGACACTCGCCCTCCAGCAGATCCATGACTGCTGTCACACAGTGCAGCAGACAGACAGTGCAGCAGACAGACAGTGCAGCAGACAGACAGTGCAGCAGACAGACAGTGCAGCAGACAGACAGTGCAGCAGGGCGTTGCATAATTTATTGTACCGGTGATGGCCCTTTAAACCCTCTATGGAGCCTCCTGTTCCAGGAACACGGAGGAGCTGAGTGCTGGGTACTTTGCAAGGTGTTGATCCAACGTTTTTCCATGTGCCTTTTTTTTTTTTTTAACTGTGTGGCCATTTTGTGATGCGCAGTGTGTGGTGGGGTGGTGGTGGTGATGGAGGGCGTTACGTAATACTGTACATATTTCAACAACCAGTGGATTCTCCTAATCCCACACAGCGGCAGTGCAGCATGACACCAGTATTTGGACACATTTGAAAGCATCGTCCTGAACGGCGCGCAGCAGATCAGATCAAGGTTACCGAGGCTGGTGCAGCTGGACGCGCAGAACATTATGTAACAGGCAGCTCGGATGGAGGAAACGAAAGAACTCCGCGCGCTCTGCTCGCACACTTTAACTCGGTGTCAATGCACGATACGTGTTTAGACAAAGCTACTGGAACATTACTATGAATGGATATAAACAGCAAAGCAGCCAAAGAGCGCGCGCGCACACACGCACGCACGAGGTGATTAGTTGCGATCGCTGCAGCACCCCTCCCCTCCCGAACGCCCCGGTCAGCAGTGTGTGTACGTGTGGAACTGCGGCATCGTTGCTTACTTTGGGGTCTTTCTCATAATAGTGCTGCTGCGTCCGGATCCAGCGGCCCACCAGGTAGTCCCGGACCGTGTTGGCCAGGGCGAAGTAGTAGTCCCGTTTGGTGGCCACATTCCGGTCTTTCACCAGGGTGAAGTGGAGGTGCCTGTTGAAATTAGTTTTCAGGTCCGAGACGTTTTCCACCCCGGCGAGCCCCCGAACCGAGATCTGCTTCCTCTTGTCCTGGTCGGTCAGCGGCTTGGCCATGCTTGCTAGCAGTTCGCGTCTAGTTTTGCTGGATGTCAAGTTAAATGTCACCGGCAGCCTGCCCACGTCTCTTCCGTCTCTCCTCTGCACAGACAGCGGTGGGTTGTGATGGTCCAGCCTACTATATATGTGTCACGTACTCACGTCAAGATGGACTGAAGAAAAGAAGCCTATTCCGGTCCACAGTTTCAAAATAAAACCCGAATGTGGGTCAGCTAACGAACACACGTTGGATATGCAAGTGCGTCACACGCCATTGTAGCATGCCCCCCCCCCCCCCCCCCCAGTGAAAGCAGGTGAGCGGATTAACGTTACTTTAAGCTTAAGTTGTTGCTATATCGAGCAAAAACAATCCGCTGCTGAAAATGTAAACATTTGATTTTATGAAGTATGATCTTTTGTTTTAAGATGACTGCAGCAACAATAAGAAGGTTGTTAGATTAACTCTGCAAATGTATAACTGGTGGAAAATGTTCTAGGTAGGGCCATCCTATCAATTTCAGCAAACATCCCAGTATGATTTAATGCAAAAAAATGTAAGTATCAAACACGCATTATTACTTTGCAGTTAAATATTTAACATTTATTCCAACACGAAAAAAAGCAGTAAATAACAGTTATATAATATAATATAACATGTTCATTTATTGAGATGCCCCTATGGACCTTGTTATAGGAGGTAAAGATCAGGAGAAGTAAACATGAAGTGTAATTATGAATACTGATGTTAAATTAAGCTATGATGAGTTCTCACTGTTAATTTAACATCTCTATTACATGTTGATGCCTCCATGACCAAGTTAAGCAGATGAGACTGAGGACAGCTATGTAGAAGAAAAGATGTTCACTTTGTCTAATATGTAGCTTGACACAGTTCTCCATGAGTCCTGGTGTTCTCATGTTTCCTTACCTCCTCATCCCTCACTCCCTACCCTGGTGTTCTCATGTTTCCTTACCTCCTCATCCCTCACTCCCTACCCTGGTGTTCTCATGTTTCCTTACCTCCTCATCCCTCACTCCCGTAACTGTCGGTGCTGGATCCGTCCCCGTTGTTTTAAAAAGCTAAATAAATTATTAGCATGACATCATCCAGCTAGCTAACCAGCTAGTACAGAAGCTTCATGTACTGCTTCCCTTTCCCGCGAGTCTGCTGTCTGAACACGAGAACACGCAAGATGAGAACGAGACACGAGCCCTGGTGAGAGACACGGGCACTCGCAGCCGTGGGCCAGATGAGAATGGCCCTCCCGGAAGTCTTTTTTAGGGCGCTAATTGGCTAAATTGTAAGTCACTCATTTATTTCTTTAATCAGTGATTGGCTAAGCTGCTTATTAGACCCGTCTTCCTTGGGCCAAATCGATCTGGCCCTAGCACGTCCACGCGCAGTAGACACGTGCACGGGGACAGCTGAGAGGTGCACCAGAGAGGACAAGCAGGGAAAAACATTTATTTTGCGCAGATATCCTATTTTACAAATATTAGTGGGTATATTACATAGCTCAAAAGCACAAATATTGACAATTTATATAATTTATTAATGTTATTTTTTTTTAATTAATAATTTTATAATTTTTTATTGTGGCTCAATGTGGGTGGGGCCAGGCCCCGTGGCCCTCTATTGGCCGGCCACCACTGGTCGAATGAGAAGAAAACCGCTCAGTGTTTGTGCAGCTGAAACCAGGCTGACAAGCAGGAAAGGGTGCAGCAACAAATAAATCAAATGTATATAAAAAGACCCTGTTCAGGTACCTGGTGCCAGGATAGGCAGCAGTGTCTGACAGGGGTCTCTGTCACTGTCCTGCAGCCCAGAGGACCACCGGCATCCTTCTTGCTCCACAGTGGAGAGGAATGATAGTGATGATGCAATTCTCCGGGGCCCCTTTTTTTTCAGACCTGCAGCTGCAGCACAGGAACACTTGTGCTCTGTTTAGGAATTATTGGTGGTCTCGATTTGTGGGAATTTCACCGTTTACTTGCCGAAGTGCACTAAAGCTTCAGTTCTGGCTCATCAAATATAGTTTGCTTCCAGCTGCTGCATGGCGCAGGAGCCAAGGCTGACATTGTTTCCCCCAAAAATATTTAGCCACTTAGAAAGTCTGCCGAAAAGAATCCACAAACATTGCTTTTATTTTGAAGTAAAACATTGTTCATTTCCGGTCTTAATCAGTTTACTTTGCTGAAGCTCAGCATCCTTAAGAATTGTAATCAGAATCCTGCAGTAACTGTTCTTACATCCCCTCATCCCAGAGTTCAGGAGATGTCGGACAGGAACTGTACTGACATGCGGAGCTAACGAGAGCTATAGAAGCCAAAGGGAGGAAAACGCTAGGTGGACATGTCATTCGAGATTAAATTAACAGTGACAAGTTGACCAAGTGAAAGTAGAAATAGACCAACTTGGAAAAGGAGTCAGAAATGTCATTGACCTTGAACACTAGTTTAGCATGGAAAATCATATTCAAAGTGAATTTACGATAACTCTGCAGGGTATTCAAACAAGACAGGTCTGCAAGTGAATTAACAAAGTCTGATTTACACTAAAACATAGTAACTCAAGGTCCACTTACTAGCTTTTTCTGGGGCTTTAACCATACCTCACAGACTCAGTGGCGTTCTCTGTTGTCATCAAGTGACCATCGGTCACCATTTGGTCAGGTGATGAGGTTGAACGTAAACGTCGTAAAAGATTTTAACATGTCCGTCCCATGACCACTGAGCAAATGGCATCCGCTGAAGAAGACCATGGGATGTAACTGACAGCTGTAGGAAACGTAAGTGTACCTTGAGTTATGTTTAAGTCATGTGACAACTGAGCCAGCAACTCCATGTCATGAAAACCATGTAATGCAGTTGAAAGCTCAAAAAAAAGAAAACACTAGCAAGTGGACCTTGAGGAATATATTTTCTCCCATTTCTTCTTCCCAAGCTATTGAAATGTCATCTTAGAATTGAAAATACTCAATGTATTGGTATTTGTCACCAAAACATTGAAATAACTGCGTTTAGATATAATGCAAGGAGAACAAGGAGAACATCACTGCTCTAAGTATTTGGACATGAAGCCGACACGTCTAGAACGCCACATGAAACCCAGCTGGGGATGTCAGTGGCAGGGGGACAACTGTCCAGTTTAATCAGGTCTCCGAGTGCAGACTGAATGAGACAAACCCCGGTTATGCAACACATATGAATGAGGCAGCCAACAAAGCCTTGTTTGAAAAAAAACAGAAACTCTTGGCAAGCATTGAGACACAGACGGCCTCTAACCATGAAAGGAGAAACCAGTCCGGACCCAAAGACAAAAAGGTGAAATGGATCAGTTTAATGCCAAACCAAGCAAGATTTCAACAGCTTTTCATTCAGGCTAGCGCCATGACACAACCGACTGATTCCAGAACAGAGTAAAACTAACAATTCTTCTCCTTAACTCGAGAGACAAAACCGATATTTTTGTCCTTGCAGAAGCAACACAAACACTGCACACAGCGTCTTAGAGCAGAAAAACAAAAACAGATCACAGTCTCAGCATTCAAGTAGTGCCGGGGGCAGAAGACGGCAGTTCGCAGCATCCGATTCCCCTTTTTCAAACTCAATGTCACAACTGAGACGCAGGCAAGTAACAAAAGAACAAAGAAAACAATTAAAACCCCGGGAATCTCTGGAGAACAATCGGAGACAGGACTACAAAAAGGTTTTCAGACAGAACTAAGATACACTTCACATCTCCTTATTACAAAAATATTAATCTTATTCAACTCAAAGTCAACATGGGGACATGACAGGAGTATAAACTTGTGAATGAGAAGTTCATAATGGATCATGCAAGTTAAGCTTCAATATATTAAATCCAATAATAGTCGAGCGTGACAGTGTGAACTGGACCTCTGAAGCGGTGCGACTGGAGCAGAATCTAAACCCCCGGGTGGCTATTTGAGCACTTTATTTGGTTTACAAGTGATGTAACAAACTACGGGAGCGATGCACAACATGAGCCGAGAGCAACGGTGTTTTGTTTGTGTGCACACAAACTTTAAAAACAGGAAAAACAACTCATTTACTAAAGTTACGCAACTTTACAAATTGAACGAACACAACCTGTCATTGTTTCACAGACATCTCCACCATATCAAGGATCAATAAAAAATAAAGCACTGGTTATATCTTCTTCTGTGGTCACACGTCCACAATGTGCTGCAGGTGGGAACTCTTGTGGGAGGACTATTCTTCCGTGGAAGGGTTAATTCTGGGGTGGAGGCGGTGGGGGGGCAGGGGGCATACCGAAGGGGGGCATGCCCGGTACCCCCATCCCCATCATGGTGACAAAGTTGGAAGGGTCCATGGGTGGGGGAGGTGGCGGCGGGGCATACATCATGCCAGTTGAGCCTGGAGGTGGTGGAGGGGGAGGAGGAGGGGCACCCGGGGGCAACGGGGGCTGGACGCCGGGGGGAGGCGGCACCATGGATGGGGCACCCATGGGTGGGGGGGGCTGGGCTCCGGAAGCCGCAGTCTGCTGGGGCTGCTGCCATGGAGGCAGGGTGCCGGTGCTGGATGTGGTGGTGGTATCTGTGGGGGGGGGGGGGGGGGGGGGCAGCGGGAGGTTAACTCTTTACGGTCATCACAATGTTCACATGGTCAGCTCACACTACAACACCACATGATCACTACTGAGAGATGTGGCTCATGTCTGCATCATGATCTCCTGATGCCTTCTGTAGAGTTGCAGTTAAAGTCTAAATGAATCGAGTAGGCTCTAAACAGTTTGTAGCATCTTACACAATGTCCTCGACACAGAACTGTGGATATTGAAAATAAAATGACGCAACGGTTACAAATAGTTTTGAGTGTCTTACTCTGTTGCCAGGGTAGTGGTGCACTGGTTGCCATGCTGCTGCTGGGAGGGGGAGGAGGAGCCTGCTGTTGCCACGGTGGCAGAGGTCCAGAGGGGGGAGGAGGTGGCTGGTTGCTGGGGGGAGGAGGTGGAGGCGGCATCATGCCCATTGGAGGTGGCAGCAGACCTACAAGGAAACCAAAATACAAACAGGTTGGTTTTGCTGCAGAATTGAATTTGATGATGATTCATAATAAACGCTGAAGTAGAGGAGGCGGTGTGATTCTAATAATATGTGAACCCTTTTGGAACATGTATGTGGGTAATTTTACCACCAGCACAGTAATAATTACAGCCAACATAAGGTCCGGTGGCTCTGCTCCTCCTGTAAAGTCCTACCAGCAGAGACATCCTTGTATTTAAAAACATATTTTAAAAATAATCTCACTGTCAAATATCTAATAGATGGCATAATGGAATGGTCTGCTGTAATGTCAGCAAAGTGTATTACTCTCTTTTGAGTCCCATGGTTTAGACATTACATTACAGTCATTTAGCAGACGCTTTTATCCAAAGCGACTTACAATTCAGAGTCTATCACATTCATACACCGTGGGCACAACTACGGGAGACATTTTTTGGGGTTAAGTGTCTTGCTCAAGGACCCATCCCTGTATATAGGGAGCAGTGGGCTGCCAATGATAGGCTCCCGGGGAGCCGGGGGTTCAGTGTCTTACTCAGGGACACGACGACACGTCCCAGTCGGGGATCGAACCGTTGACCCTGCGGTTACCAGACGACCCTCTTAACCCAGTGAGGCACGGTCGCCCCGTGGACAATATTAGTTTACATGTTTGTCAAAGTGGCACCAGTACTGCACTCTGAATACGTCACACGGTATCTTGGCCTGGTGTCGCTCTCAGGGCCTCCTCTTCAACACCCAAGGCCCCCGAGGAGCACAGTGACCATCCGTTTCCCCACCTCCTGTCATGTTAACCCGTAAAACATCAGCTCTTACCCATGGGGTGTCCGTGAGTGTGCCCCTGGCCCATGGGAGGAGGAGGGGGCTGCATCCAGGGGGGTGGCAGGCCGTTGGGGTTGGGGGGCATAGGGGGGCCTCCCATGTTGGGCATTGGGGGTGGGTAGCTGTGGGGTCCTCCACCAGGTGCTCCGTGCATGCCATGGTAGTTCCTGCTCTCAGTCGGACCGGAGTTCATCCAAGGAGGCCGGTTCTGCTGCACACAGTCGCTGGTTTAGGACTCTCTTCGACACACTGGTATGATTAGTATGGAATCATGAGTGTTGCCAACTGACCTGTTGCTGGTTATTGTTGAGTCCTGAGGACCGCTGCCCTCCTCCCTGGCTGCTGGAGTGTCCTCCCCCCGATGTGGGGACCGGAGCCTCCCCGAGCTCGGCCATCAGGGACAGGTACTCCTTGTCCATACGAGCCTTGTCCTGGGCAGACTGGGGAGGCTCGCCGCCCGTCGCTCTGTGGGCAGCGAATGAGCTGCACAAAGCAAAACAGCAACCGCTGTTACAAACAGATTGATGACACTACATGAATACATATACATTATGACTGGCTCCACTGATGGTCACCTGGTGTACTTGCAGTCGGAGGAGATGTGGCCTGCTCCGCCGCACTTGGTACAGAGGGTGGTGTTGGTGATGCTGCGTGGCTCAGAGTTCTGCCAAGGACGAAGGATCCTACAGAGACAAACGGGTAGGGTCTTCAGCGGTGCTCTGTAGTTTAAACTGAACATCTCCAGGGGCCATACATTCACCACCAATGATCCGTCACACTGAACTTTGCATAAAACTCCACCACTGACCTGTTGTCGTCTTCCCTCAGTGTACCGTTGAGTCTGGCGAGCTCCCTCAGCTGCATCTTTCGTAAGTCGTTCTGATCCTCGGGCGTCTCAATGCCTTGCTTCAGAATGTTCCGAATCTGTGGACACAGATTTGTCAGCATGAAGGCCATTTAGGAGCTGAGCAAACGGGCAACGTCCATCAGGAGCCCGATGAGGGGATCTAACCTGCTCCACGGCTTTCTTGACGTTCTCCATTGTGTTGGCGGTGACCAGCGCGTGCAGAGGCTCGTCTTCCCCCGGCAGCATCTGTCCGTCCTTTCGGCCTACCTTCCCCTCCTTCACAGAACCTTTACCCCGGATCATGATCTTGGCGCAGCACTCCTTCTCGATGTTCTTCAGCGTATTACCACTGGTAAAACCGAAAAGGGAACAAAAAGCGACACGCTAAGCTCACGCTGCACTGTACTGGCAGTGACAAAACCCAACATGATGGTAATATTTCGTCTCGTTTACCGTGGCCCGATTAACAGACCGACAAAGTTGATTTCGGGGTATTCGTCTTGGGGGATCATAACTTTGTCGTTAACTCTGGTGGCTGGAGGTCTGCGGGAAAGAAAGACAAGAAAAACATTTAGAAGGACCATTGATCAGCTTTCTGAACAACCTTTTGAAGATTTGTGTTTCAGCTTTATTTTTTAGGATACGTAAATTAACCCTCTGAACCGCAAAACCTGCCAGCGGGATTGAAAAGCACGTTTTCTTTGAACAATTGCCAAAACTACAGCGTTGTTGTCAAAACCGTCATTACCAGATTGTCATAGTTCTTACGGTCCTTGAACACATCAGTCAGAAAGAGCAACCAAAACAAAGCTCAGTTTTCTTTATATTTCATCAAAAACATTATATTCTACATTTAAACTCTACAAATAAACATTTTGTTGAACCAGTTCCTGTAAAAATCTTCTGCACAACTAGGAAGTGTTGGTTATATAGAGTCCATTGTTCTCCATTATTTGTAAAAGACACTACCAAAGAAATTCAACTTGCATTTTTTCTTTATTAAGATTCATGGCAATGTAACTGTGTTACACTGCACAAAAGACATCCGAGTTCTCTCCACTTCTAGCGATGCTTGTGCCGTTTCCACAGAGGAGCAGGACTTTATATGACAGTAAGAACGAGGCCACAGAGGGTTAAAGGCTGGAGACGGGCAGAGTATCATTCTTTGTGCTGTCTAGTAGGACAAAGTGCAGATATACTTTATGATTTCTATGAATCACATTTAACGCCATCCAAATGGTAGAACTACTATTACCATCATTTCGCAGCTTGCATGGACAAAGGTGCCCAGACAACTATAACAGACGCTGAACATATTAACAGACAAAAACAAGTAAAGAAATCATACTTGTAGTCGGCAGGAGGCTTGAAGTCCGGGTTGAGTCCAACCATCTCGGTGATGAGGGAGTGGCGCTCCTCCTCGATTTTCTTTCGTGTGCGATACTCGCGGGTGTTCAACCTCTTGCCCTCGCTGTTGTAGATGGGCTCCGGGGAGGGAGACCTGAAAATGACAAAAGACAGGAAAGACATCATCGATACCTTTCTAGAAGTGGCGCTCTGCCAATAACAGACACACAGGCTCCCTGCAGCTAACTCAGTCTTTAACAATTTCACATCTTCATTAGGAATTTTACTGACATGCCTTAGAAAGAATGTTGATAAAAAAAATTTAAAAAAAGGAACAGTTTTAGAAATTTGGATCTACTGAGATACTCTCAGGTAGACTATGCGACTCATGGCCAGTGCAAGAGCAAACTCAGAACCAAAAGAACAGGATATAGGAACTCTGCACTGACGTTTCAACGCCTAGAGTCCAATAGTTTATACAATTCAGGGTAAAAAGGGCAACCAAAGCTGTATAGTGGTAATTAACCCAATACACTGGAGGGGCATCAACCACAGAGAAAAAACAACCACACGGCCATAACTAAACCTGCATACAGGATTGTTGGCCTACAAGACAGGAAAGTTGGGAGGTAAGAAAAAGAAACCAAAATTAAAATTGGCAATCCTAAGCAGAAACACTGGCTGTGAGAGTTGCTTGGTGTTGGCGTGGCGGAAGAGGTCCGTACCTCCCCTTGGATGCTGAAAACCTGTGTTGCTGCGTTAAGGAGGCTCTGTGCTTGAGAAAGGGTTAGGTTGATGTGGGGTAATTTGGGTTAGAGGAAAGGAATTAAGATTAGATATCCACCTTTTCCTACGCTCTCCCATCAGAGAGCCACATGTGATGTGAAGAGTGAGAAATAGATAGAATATATTGAGGCTTTTTTCCTTTTATGCTTCCAACGGTGACAACCTGAAACACCCCCAGTTGTCCCTTTAGACTGGGGAGTGATTGAGAGTGCTGCAGCTCTGCAATCAACTTTTCGGTTGCTGTGGAAATGTCTGATTATGGAGAGAAACTTAGTGTTCAGGCGACAGGGACTCTAGCTAACAAAATGTCAACTTCACACACTAGAGAGAGCCACAGCCTGTGGGAACACATCCTTATGGAAACTAGCTTAGAAGCTGGCCACTGCTTTCCCAGAGCACATACAATTCCAGCTGTTTTCTTCCAGACCTCAAGAGTCCAGAGGGGAAACTGGAACACGCCCCCTCCGGGTGGACATGCTTAAAGCCACATGAGGGGAAAAACCAGAGATGACAAGTGACAAATCATTGTTAAGTCGAAACCAAAACCTATTGTATGTTGTCATGTAGGCTACAGGCCATGAGCCCAATCATCACTGGCAAAAAGTTAGAGTATCCAGGAAGTCAAAAAAGGCCAGGAATGGCAAATATCTATCCTTTGTGTACCAACTAACGTTTCCGAAAGAGCCAATTCATCAGAACAAGTTAAACGTTAAAGCTAAAAAAAATTACATTTAGAGTGTTGTGACCCAAACCTGCTTCAGAGGAAAATCTTTATACATTATGCATCATATATGTATTCATATATATTGACACAGCACTCTACATCAGACACATTAAACAAGCAGGGGGTGAAACAATGCTGCATCAATACTAGAGGGCTAAATCTGACCACTTAAATGAGAAGTAATGAGAAAAAGACTGTTATCTTTGTCCTGCAGTGATTTGCTTAACTGTCTCTGAATGTGACGGCATCTCAACATACTATTGCCCACGCAGTCAGTCCCACATCTCCCCATCTCTTATCTCCAATAAACGACTCGCACTTCAATTATTTGTTTGTCCGAGATTGAAACAGTCTGTCAATACATCATAATGAAACTGACATTAAATTGATGAAAAGAAACAAATAAAAATAGAAAAAGCTGAACACAAACAGCTGAAGGATGCTAGTTTGCTGTGAGCTGACTTCCTCCTCTGAACACCGAGATTTGATTGACGGCTCCATTGTTTACAGTGTTTACTGGCAGCAACTGTTTCAAATATCGGATCACTTTTGATGCAATATTTCATTAAAAAATATTTTTCTAATTCAATTGAATTGAAAACAAACTGTAATGGAACATTTTCAATCAATGTAACTGCAAACACGTCTCATTTTCTAGAGGAGAACATATGAATATATCTCATTCATTGTAAACATATGAATAGATCTCATTCATTGTAAACATATGAATAGATCTCATTCATTGTAAACATATGAATAGATCTCATTCATTGTAAACATATGAATAGATCTCATTCATTGTAAACATATGAATATATCTCATTCACTGTAAACATATGAATAGATCTCATTCACTGTAAACATATGAATAGATCTCATTCATTGTAAACATATGAATAGATCTCATTCATTGTAAACATATGAATATATCTCATTCATTGTAAACATATGAATAGATCTCATTCATTGTAAACATATGAATATATCTCATTCACTGTAAACATATGAATAGATCTCATTCATTGTAAACATATGAATATATCTCATTCATTGTAAACATATGAATAGATCTCATTCACTGTAAACATATGAATAGATCTCATTCATTGTAAACATATGAATATATCTCATTCATTGTAAACATATGAATATATCTCATTCATTGTAAACATATGAATATATCTTTCATTGTAAACATGAATAGATCTCATTCACTGTAAACATATGAATAGATCTCATTCATTGTAAACATATGAATAGATCTCATTCATTGTAAACATGAATATATCTCATTCATTGTAAACATATGAATAGATCTCATTCATTGTAAACATATGAATAGATCTCATTCATTGTAAAGCGACATGGTCGAAAAATAGTATTTCTAAAAAATGTTGCACTCCACTGTACAGTTTGAAATTGTTAATCATTTCCAATTATGAGACGTCCTCACTCTGTAGGTAACCATATCTATATTTAGCTCACACATTAGTATACAGCTTAAGATGAAACGAGCTATAATAGCTATCATGCTCAGTGGTGAGCTTAATAAATGGACTCATGTGGATGGATTCTACGCTCCGACACTATGAAGAGCATTTTAAACTGGTTTCACTAAACTCTACATCTGCCAGCTAACACTACTGTGGAGTCTGAGATGTTGGCTAACAACCACATATATACGGTACACTGAAAATCAACATTTGTCTTCCAAAAAGTCAAGAAGGTAGAGAAAATGTTACTGTTCATGAGTTTAATCTTTTTCCGACCTGTCCTCAGGGTTAACAGGGATTCCCAGGTCTCCTGTACGCAGTTTACGAGTCAGGTCTTCAATCTGCAGTTGGACTGGAAGAATTCAGGTTAGGAAAGAAAAACAAGGATGGAGAGAAATGTGGTTACCACAACAACATCAGAGAGACAACGCTCTGCACATTAGAGCACTGTCTCACACATTACTGAGGTAAAGACAAACGGTGAGTCTGTTCAGTCACAAATAAAGAGGAGATCACATGAACATGTGGTAAGACTAAAGCATGGAGTCACTTATTCATATAAGAGGACATCAGAGGAACACATTACCCAATGTCAGTATGTTCTCCAGGTCATTACATTAGCATAGACCGGACTAACTTCTTCTCACACAATGATTCAACATGGAACATATCAGTCAATGTCTTGACCACCATTCCTAAAAATCCCTGCCATCCCATCAGTATTTCAAACCTCTGTTTTTTCTTCTATGAAGACGAGCTTCACATACATAACAGATTTGGTTTAACGGCTTTGGCATTTTAAGGACACATCGGGTCTGAAGATCACCGATTGGTCCATTTGTTTAACACGTTTCTACAACAAGAAAGCTGATCGTAGTCACTATTTGCACTCCACAGATCTAACACAGAGGGGCAGCAGTGACAGACAATTCTTACACTTGGAAGGTAATGAGAAAATAAATTAATCAGTCATCCCATGCACATTATGAAAGCTGCAATGAATACCCCAAAACACAGAGATTCACCAGTCACTGAAACAATTACTTTGGATTATAGAGATGAATACAGGCCCTGTGAGTTTCATTCTAACAACGCCTCCCTTGGACTGTTTTAGGGGATCTACTGAATGAGCAAAGGAAACAATAAGTGTGACCAACAGAAGGTGGGCACAAATGAATGTTTACATACCAAAGAAGTACAACCATTACCAATGAGTGCACATAATCAATAACCATGTCAGTTATTGACAGAAAGGACGCATCTGCTTCAGAGCACCCTGCTGAGGGCCTGTGAAGACAGTATGTTGGTGCTACACTGCTGCTGGAAGGCATTTGTGATTAAAAATTATGTGTTTCATATGATCTTTTTTACAGGCCAAAGTAAGAGCACAATAACAGTGATTAAGAGTTTCCCAATTTGCAGTGTCCACTAAGTCACCTGCTTGAGTCACTTAAACATGTTTGATTGATTTGCCGTTGAAGCAGCATTGCTCACACTTTGACCAATAGAAACAGAAGCACACTTTGGCATGTCCTAAACATTATGAGTAACGTCTCCATGCACAGGAACAACACTGATGATGTGTAGGGATCAAGCAAGACGGTGAGTAGTGAGCTGCAGCTCAGGACACATATCAAGCAAGCACTGGCATTTAAATCATCTAAATCATCATACTCCTCTGCTAACTGTATGCAAACCATAAGACCACAGAAGCACTTTCATTGAAGACAAATATCCTTAATTAACATCTTACATCATCACCTTATAATCATTGCTCATTGGATGTGATTGCTTTATCTCAACAGTTGGAGCAAAATTAGACATTTCCCATTTTGCGTGACATAGTAATGTCACTTTCAATACATTGAAAATATGATTAAGAGCTTATAGTTGGTAACGCGTCTCGTGGGTGCCTTTAGAGAGCTCTAACTGTTGGAAAATCAGCAAACAGGACATAAATGTTAAATTAATACTCGTGTGCGCCATGTAAGACAACTATAGAACCTCAAACACATGTTATTGATCAAACAGGTTATGAAACAGACCTGCTCTTATGATTACGGTTATCTTTTAATCATTAAAGTAAAAAATGTACCTATATAGGCTCTCTCTTGGTCCCGGGTCAATCCAGGGGGGATAACAGTGGGCATGCCCGGTATGACAGTCTTCTGATCGGGCGTCTCGCTGCTCCAACGACTCTTCTTCCTCGATTTCTTCGAACTGAAATCTACCGGGAGAAACGGGGGATATTATCCACGTTGGGTGTAGAGCTTCAATAGGTGACATGAATTAAAGCGCCATTCAAGGCACCTTGCTGATCGATAAGTGACGTTAACAGTAACGTTCACGAACCACTAGTAGCCACAAGAAGCTGGACTGAATAGAACGGTCGTCATACCCAACTTGAGATAAATCAAATGCGACTATTAGGCCTTCAAACGTTAAGCCCATACCATGGTTTACACAACTATGGTTAGAGTTGTTATGCAAAACGATTTCGACAAGTCTCGATCTTCTGTCAATAACGAATACCACCGTTACGTCCCTTTATTAGGCTCATGGCCGGTTTAACGTTACGTTTGAGGTGCAAGTGCAAATCTTAACACTGGTTATTGCAAATGTAAAGTGGGCTATTCAGTAAAATGTACATGCAAACTAACGTTAGCGGGACTCTCCATTTTGTGCAAGGCCGATGCTTTATGTGGGGCCTTTATGTAGCCACATTAGCTACACGGCTAGCTTAAACTCATTACGCATGTCTTGTCACGTTAGCCGTGGTTCGGTTACCTGGTTTGGCCAATCCGCCAACCACGACTGGTTGTTGTGGAGCCTGGGTCGGAAACGCTGCCGCGGGATTGAACTGAAGAGGTTGTGGAAAAGATACGGTTGGCATCGGTGGCTGGAAAGCTTGTAGAGAAGGAAAGGCTGCGGGCGGCCCCGGTGCTGGCATCATCCCGTTCCCCGCACCAGGCCCGGCGTCAAATCCTCGTTTAGCACCAATGCTGGGGTGCAACTTCCCTAAAGGAGTTGCGTTTGCGCCCGTGGCCATTTTTAGTGTACTCGAATGTATTAGTCTCCGTTAAACTAGTCGACTCTGGTATAAATGTGATTAAATAGAGAAAAACAATATCATACAGCGTTGCCCACAGCCCACCCTCACATTACTTTAATCAAAATGGCGCCTAACGGAAACCCACAAAAGACGAGTCCATGGCCGATGGGGGATGATCCGCTGTAGTATGAAGCATTGCTATTGGCCAGACCAAGCCCCGCCCCATATTCCGTGTTCTGTTGGGCAAAGCTTTTTGTTATCCCCATTCTGAACACTGATTCGCTCTTTTTAATATCAATCTCCTTATATTTCTACCCAAACCTGAGAAGCACAATAAGCTCCTAAAATGTTGTGGCAATGTATTTTTAACTGTGAATTAAAACATATTCCTAAGTATACAACCATATGAAAATACTCTTGATTAAATCATCTGGAGTGCAAATACAACCAAACAGAATAATTGCATTTACAACAGTGGAAAAGCATTTATTAGAGCTCGTCAAGGATCAGAATGAAATAATTGGAACTTAGTGTCCCATAGCAAAGCATTACCAGCATCAGTGTCTTGGCTCCAGACCGCTTGCCGTTCACACCTTTAATATATTGATGAATATGAATACAGTATCTAATGTGGCTAGTGATACCCAAATGAGTAAGCCATTGTGCATGCCAATGTTATTGTATCTGCAAACTAACCCGCTGACCACCCTATTTTATTATGTCCTCATACACGTCAGTTGATATGGTCTTTCCCCCCCCAGCTTATGTTTTGATTGACGGTTGCACTTTGACTGTAAATGCCATTTCACAATATACCAGATGACTCAGCACAATGAACACACAAGTCAGTTTTCAGACTTTAGACAGACTTTAATTTTAATCTTGTCGTTAGAAATTAAGAAAGACAGCGTTATGAAACTCCAACATATGTCCAAAATGTGAAGGTTCATATTCATCACGGAAATGAAAATCTATTTAATGTGCCTATTGACAAAAAAAACATGTTCACAATTATATTTGATAAAAAGTTCTTGATTTCACAAACGGTTTTCTGTAACTCAAATACTAAAGTGTCACCATTTTTTAACTATGAAGGTCCATATTTGGGTACAGGTGTGACATTTAAGCCCACAGGTTAAACAATGTAGGTGATGACGCATACAGTACCCAACACTTGTTTTGCCATTGCTTCACGTATGCAGTAACAATGTTAACTGACACAAACAAGTACACTAAAACACACATAGCAAAACATTAGATGCTGCTGAAAAAAACATTAGTTAAATCAAATTAATCCTAACACTTAAAACATGCACCATGCACCATTTGAATTTGTTTCTCTTCAGACTACATCGTGTATAAACAGAGCTTCTTTCAGAGGGGCAAAGACTCATTCTCATGAATAGACGTCAGCCAGGTTGTAGATGAACCCAGGATCTGCACAAATACCACGACACATAAATAGGACGATGAAAGGTGGTCAACTTAGTGTTAGTTGTACTGTATTTTGATGTACCTAGAATGAGATCATAGCATGTGAGGGCATTCAAGCATTCACGTTGAAATCTACTCGTTGGCCATTACGGTTAGTCAGCTTTATTGTAGCCTAATTCTTAATACCCACTCCTCACGTACACACTTTTGCCTATGATATTACTAATGAGATGTTATGTTTAACGTTTAATTTTCAGTGATTCCAATGGCACTTCGGCTATCCTATCCACTAAATGACAGGAAGCTCTCACCTGGCATCGTGGGACATGGATTAGTATGTATATCGTGCCCGATCAGCGCCCGGATGGTCATAGGTAGAGCTCCTTGGGGGGGCGGGCACCGGGGAAAGGCGCGAACGCTCATATGCGTATCCATCTGCCTCGACGGGGACTCTCCGAATCGGACTTCGGTCACGTGCGTAGTATGAGGAGACCGGGGCTGGTGGAGGAGGGTGGGGGGGGCACTCGTATGGGTCGAGGCTAGAGGGGGGCAGACGATCCCTCATTAAAGCTGTGGAGGATGATGTTGATGGAGCAGGCAAGGGGACGGCGCGGTGTTCCTCGAAATAACTGCCTCCGTAAGCATTGGCCCTGTACTTCTCGTAGTAGTCCACGACCCCGTACGGATCCCGTTCCTCGTAAGGCAACCGTCGCATCGGGTAGGCTGGTACCGCGCCATAGAGCGAGCCGTTGCTCCGGTATGCTGCCTCGCTGCCGTACATCCGAGCCATGCTATGTTCAGCGACAGCGCTTAAGCCGTAACCGGGGTGCGGCCCGTATCTCATTGCATTCTCGTAGCCCGAACCCCTTCCGTACCCTGCCATGCTGCCGCCGTGACCGGCACCCCGGGAAAAACCATGAGCAGGAGCATAGCCACCGCCATACTCTGGGTCGCCACTGAAGTCCGGTTGATAACCCCTGTTGCGAGCATGCTCGCCAAATCTCGAGTCATCGTATCCATCAGACTTTGGCTCTGAGCCGTTTCTGTGGAAGCCATTTTGGTCTAGAGGGCATTCTTTGGACCAGTGGCCTTCCTGCCCGCAACGATAACAACCCGATCTGTCTCCCATTCCCGGCGCAGTACGCAGGCGGCTAGTCGAAAGCTTCACGCTCATCAGTTTGCCTTAAAAAGAAAAGACTCAATAAGGACTTATGCCTGCATCCAAATATTTGACATTTCTTGTCTGGCATACAAAAGTCTCCAAACCAACCAGTCTAGTAAAAAGCTGCATTTTACAAAACAAAATAGCAATGAGATATGACTTAAGATTTAAGCATTTTAAAAAGGTATTAAAGCTGAAATCCGTAACCTCCCAAACATTCTTACCCACTGCAGTGGCAAAAGGGAACTCAGACAGTGTCGATACCACAGACAAGACCGAGATGTGATAGAAGGTTGCACGCAAGAGAGCTATCAGCTAATGCTAAAACACATGAGCAAAGTTTGACAACACAAATTATTCAAGGGTCCACGTGACGAAGACTTCGTCATATTCGCCCGTGACGCCGAAGGTTCGCACGTAGCGTGCACAAACCAAGTAAAGACCAAACAGGACCACGCGCACACCTGTTCTCAGCCCTTAATGGGCCCGTGCAGTTGAATTGGATTTGTAAAAATACAATCATGGTTAGTCATTACTTCTAGTATTACACTGACTGTACTTGCATTAACAATTAGAACAGGTGTGACCTGATAAGTCAGTCAATTGCAGTAAGTGCCCATCTGTGCTTTACAAGAATCCAGACAAACCAACGACTTTACGGATGCCAGCTTTAAAATAATAAGGGCTGCCTCGCTTTCTTCAGCTTCCTGTTATCCTTCAGTTGTCTCTTTGTACTTACCTGTGGTGTGTCCATTACTTACCCATCAAACCACAAGAACAGAATGACATGTTCTTGATAATACATCTTTCAAATAAAACCTCCCTATTAACCCCAGCCCAAGAGTTCACCTTTAAAAGCTGTGTTGTCTAACTGATTAATGGCTTCCACAGCATCCTCCATACGATCCATGTGAACAAAAGCATAGTTTTTTACTATGTCACACTCCGCCACAGAGCCAAACTCTTCAAACTTGGCCCTCAGCTCCTGGTTGGTGCAGCCAATGTTGCCGACGTGCAGTTTTGTGGATCCTTTCGACTTGCTGCGGCTCATTTCTACATTCATCGGCATGCCATTCAGCTCATAATGGTGGAGGTTGCTGATGGCTTCCTCCGCCTCCGCTTTGTCGTCCATGTGCACGAAGCCAAAGTTCTTGACAATAGTGCACTCTCCAATCTTGCCATATTGGGAGAAGAGAGAGCGAAGTTCATCTGATGTGGTGTCTGGCGACAAGTTCCCAATGAATATTTTCACCATCGTGGAGCTTCCCCGTCACTAAGGGAGGAGAAAAGAAATCAAGATTGTAAAAGTATCATATTCCATTACAATAGTTATGAATTGAGCAAATGTCCCTGTTGTATTTACACCCAAGTAGGGAAAGCCCTTAAGAATTACATATGTTGTCGCTTATAGATTTTATAACTCAAATACCAATATTATTGGTATCAAGTTCCAGTATTGTCTGGGCTCCAGTAGTGAGGATTATTCAGATGTATCAAGTATGTCATGTGTTCAGGGTTTGCAAAATCACTACGTATACCTGCAGATCAGAATAAATGTGTCTCATGCGTAATTTTTTGATTCTGTGCCAATTCACATGGAAGGAACATTGCATTGAACCACAGATTCAGGGTCAGAACTCTTTCGTTTGGACTGATGTTTCAAGTTCACTGCGTTTCTTTACGACAAATAAAACTCTACAAGGACACTTCAAACGATAAATAACCGAGGACCATTTAAATTCATTCAACAACTTCAAATCACTAAACAATATACGACAATGGAAAAAGAAATATAGCAGATTTTGGTGAGTATGTGGAAACAAATGTAACACATAAGAAAGATGCATCACTTCATTGGTTGTACACTAACACGACTTAATACACTTCATTATACCCACAGGACATGAGGTTATTGTTCAATTATCATCAATACCTTTATAAGCTGGAAGACTGTACTGTATGGAGGTTTAACAATAAATCAACCATCAAACTCTCCTCAAAAGAAAGAAAGGATAATGTTAATTAACCAGATGGCATCCAGTCACATTCATACACATTAATACACATTTTTCTAAACATAAAATGTTGAGAAAACGTGGAGCTCATAGCTGTTCCTGTGACCTGGCTCGCTATTTAGCGTACATTGAGATTATTTTGTGCAAATCCCGATCGAGTTTATATGTACGTTGGCTAGGATTGGCTGCAAAACACAGAACGGATTTGCAACGTATATCTTTGGCGAGTATCGATAGGTAACGTTACCAGCACGTATGAACGACTCAACAGACACACAAAGGTCGAACACCGAAGAGATATCTGTCGTGTTTCCATCGACAGCACACGCTGCGCGTCGTGGCTCTGCATTTCAACAACGGTACTTTCACGTTAGTTGCTAACTAAAGTAGCGTTAGCCAATTTAGCAGAATTACCAAAATGGTGGCTTAACAGTTATCGTTATATCCCTAACATGTTGGATTTTAGTCGATAGCAAAGTTATTTCTCATCACGCGTGTAGGCCTTAACTAAACACGCTGCACGCGTATAGCTAGTCTGTAAATTAGCTTAGCATAAAAACACATTTGCTATAGGCCTAGCTAGCGTTAGTAGCTGGAGAACATTGGCTTATTTCCAAAACAAAGACACTTTTAGGTTCACCGTGTTGCATTAAAATGATTTGCTACCTTTTAAAAGATGCGGTGTGCGCCTCGACCCAAGGAGGATGAAATGACGACTGTCGCTTTACCGACTGACATTGACGTAGCTAGCTCGTGAGCATGAAAACACCATACCAAAGACATACAGCTAACTCGGTTAGCACCGTTGGGAGGGACCGCAGGCCGTCTATGGGAGGGACCATACACGGTGTAGCACAGGGAGGGACTAACGTTACATTAGTGCTACGCCTTCATGCGGTGAGATGAGACAGGAACAGTGGAACCACACAGGGAAATAAGCAGAATGCAATGAAGCACATCCCATGTAATTTATATCTGGGACAAACCTTTTGGCGGCCCTAATCTAGCAAAGAAACGAAGTTCAAAGAACGAGATAGGGATGTGCTACAATTACAGTTTTTATGCTCAATAGATTTTGGGTCTAGCGCTCTACCGTAAATCCAGTTGTTGAAGCGCAACCTCATCTGACAAAATAAAGAAATCAAGTTTATTAGTGTAGTTGGAAACATTTCTTGTTTATGTATATTTGCAATATATTTACATTTCGTCAGCTTGCGCTGTTAGAAAAACTATCAAAATAACTCTGAAGACTAGGATGTATTTTCTAACAGCTGACAAAATAAAATGTAATAGAAGCACTTGTTGAAGAAAAGTAGCCCTTAATTATGGCCACAACTGTTAAACATAGATCTGTATTCTCTGTCATCATATCTAAAAGGTTAAAGAAAAGACTGGAACATCAACAACATTTTTCTTCTTTCCTGTACCAATACTTCTAGAGACCCCTTGGAGGAGTTCCCACCCCCCATACTGGTAACCACTGATCTAAACACATTACATAGACACTACTGTAGGTTCTCCACAGTTTATACCGTGGTCTGACAGTAACATTACAAATGGTTGTTGTCCAAAGAATATTTAGTCATTCAAAAATACACACTGTGACATTCAATTTGATCCATATTGCTCACTTCATTGTTTCAGTCGACGATATTAAGTCTGAAGGACTACACTCCCAGAGTCCTGCCTCACATTACTGTATCTATCCAGACCTACACTCCCAGAGTCCTGCCTCACATTACTGTATCTATCCAGACCTACACTCCCCGAGTCCTGCCTCACATTACTGTGTCTATAGACCTACACTCCCAGAGTCCTGCCTCATATTACTGTATCTATAGACCTACACTCCCAGAGTCCTGCCTCACATTACTGTATCTAGATAGACCTACACTCCCAGAGTCCTGCCTCACATTACTGTATCTATAGACCTACACTCCCCGAGTCCTGCCTCACATTACTGTATCTATAGACCTACACTCCCCGAGTCCTGCCTCACATTACTGTATCTATAGACCTACACTCCCAGAGTCCTGCCTCACATGACTGTATCTAGATAGACTTACACTCCCAGAGTCCTGCCTCACATTACTGTGTCTATAGACCTACACTCCCCGAGTCCTGCCTCACATTACTGTATCTATAGACCTACACTCCCAGAGTCCTGCCTCACATTACTGTATCTATAGACCTACACTCCCAGAGTCCTGCCTCACATTGCTGTATCTAGATAGACTTACACTCCCAGAGTCCTGCCTCACATGACTGTATCTAGACAGACTTACACTCCCAGAGTCCTGCCTCACATTACTGTATCTAGATAGACTTACACTCCCAGAGTCCTGCCTCACATTACTGTATCTAGATAGACTGACACTCCCAGAGTCCTGCCTCACATTACTGTATCTATCTAGACCTACACTCCCTGAGTCCTGCCTCACATTACTGTATCTAGATAGACTGACACTCCCAGAGTCCTGCCTCACATTACTGTATCTAGACTTACACTCCCAGAGTCCTGCCTCACATTACTGTATCTATAGACCTACACTCCCAGAGTCCTGCCTCACATTACTGTATCTAGATAGACTGACACTCCCAGAGTCCTGCCTCACATTACTGTATCTAGACTTACACTCCCAGAGTCCTGCCTCACATTACTGTATCTATAGACCTACACTCCCAGAGTCCTGCCTCACATTACTGTATCTAGATAGACTTACACTCCCAGAGTCCTGCCTCACATTACTGTATCTAGATAGACTTACACTCCCAGAGTCCTGCCTCACATTACTGTATCTAGATAGACTTACACTCCCTGAGTCCTGCCTCACATTACTGTATCTAGATTGACTGACACTCCCAGAGTCCTGCCTCACATTACTGTATCTAGATTGACTGACACTCCCAGAGTCCTGCCTCACATTACTGTATCTAGACTTACACTCCCAGAGTCCTGCCTCACATTACTGTATCTAGATTGACTTACACTCCCAGAGTCCTGCCTCACATTACTGTATCTAGATTGACTTACACTCCCAGAGTCCTGCCTCACATTACTGTATCTATAGACCTACACTCCCTGAGTCCTGCCTCACATTACTGTATCTAGATTGACTGACACTCCCAGAGTCCTGCCTCACATTACTGTATCTAGACTTACACTCCCAGAGTCCTGCCTCACATTACTGTATCTAGATTGACTTACACTCCCAGAGTCCTGCCTCACATTACTGTATCTATAGACCTACACTCCCAGAGTCCTGCCTCACATTACTGTATCTAGATTGACTTACACTCCCAGAGTCCTGCCTCACATGACTGTATCTAGACAGACTTACACTCCCAGAGTCCTGCCTCACATTACTGTATCTAGATAGACTTACACTCCCAGAGTCCTGCCTCACATTACTGTATCTAGATAGACTGACACTCCCTGAGTCCTGCCTCACATTACTGTATCTAGATAGACTGACACTCCCAGAGTCCTGCCTCACATTACTGTATCTAGACTTACACTCCCAGAGTCCTGCCTCACATTACTGTATCTATAGACCTACACTCCCAGAGTCCTGCCTCACATTACTGTATCTAGATAGACTTACACTCCCAGAGTCCTGCCTCACATTACTGTATCTAGATAGACTGACACTCCCAGAGTCCTGCCTCACATTACTGTATCTAGATTGACTTACACTCCCAGAGTCCTGCCTCACATGACTGTATCTAGACAGACTTACACTCCCAGAGTCCTGCCTCACATTACTGTATCTAGATAGACTTACACTCCCAGAGTCCTGCCTCACATTACTGTATCTAGATAGACTGACACTCCCAGAGTCCTGCCTCACATTACTGTATCTAGACTTACACTCCCAGAGTCCTGCCTCACATTACTGTATCTATAGACCTACACTCCCAGAGTCCTGCCTCACATTACTGTATCTATAGACCTACACTCCCAGAGTCCTGCCTCACATTACTGTATCTAGATAGACTGACACTCCCAGAGTCCTGCCTCACATTACTGTATCTAGACAGACTTACACTCCCAGAGTCCTGCCTCACATTACTGTATCTAGATTGACTTACACTCCCAGAGTCCTGCCTCACATGACTGTATCTAGACAGACTTACACTCCCAGAGTCCTGCCTCACATTACTGTATCTAGATAGACTTACACTCCCAGAGTCCTGCCTCACATTACTGTATCTAGATTGACTTACACTCCCAGAGTCCTGCCTCACATTACTGTATCAAAGACCTACACTCCCTGAGTCCTGCCTCACATTACTGTATCTAGATTGACTGACACTCCCAGAGTCCTGCCTCACATTACTGTATCTAGACTTACACTCCCAGAGTCCTGCCTCACATTACTGTATCTAGATTGACTTACACTCCCAGAGTCCTGCCTCACATTACTGTATCTATAGACCTACACTCCCAGAGTCCTGCCTCACATTACTGTATCTAGATTGACTTACACTCCCAGAGTCCTGCCTCACATGACTGTATCTAGACAGACTTACACTCCCAGAGTCCTGCCTCACATTACTGTATCTAGATAGACTTACACTCCCAGAGTCCTGCCTCACATTACTGTATCTAGATAGACTGACACTCCCTGAGTCCTGCCTCACATTACTGTATCTAGATAGACTGACACTCCCAGAGTCCTGCCTCACATTACTGTATCTAGACTTACACTCCCAGAGTCCTGCCTCACATTACTGTATCTATAGACCTACACTCCCAGAGTCCTGCCTCACATTACTGTATCTAGATAGACTTACACTCCCAGAGTCCTGCCTCACATTACTGTATCTAGATTGACTTACACTCCCAGAGTCCTGCCTCACATGACTGTATCTAGACAGACTTACACTCCCAGAGTCCTGCCTCACATGACTGTATCTAGATAGACTGACACTCCCTGAGTCCTGCCTCACATTACTGTATCTAGATAGACTGACACTCCCAGAGTCCTGCCTCACATTACTGTATCTAGACTTACACTCCCAGAGTCCTGCCTCACATTACTGTATCTATAGACCTACACTCCCAGAGTCCTGCCTCACATTACTGTATCTAGATAGACTGACACTCCCAGAGTCCTGCCTCACATTACTGTATCTAGATTGACTTACACTCCCAGAGTCCTGCCTCACATGACTGTATCTAGACAGACTTACACTCCCAGAGTCCTGCCTCACATGACTGTATCTAGACAGACTGACACTCCCAGAGTCCTGCCTCACATTACTGTATCTAGATAGACTTACACTCCCAGAGTCCTGCCTCACATTACTGTATCTAGATAGACTGACACTCCCAGAGTCCTGCCTCACATTACTGTATCTAGACTTACACTCCCAGAGTCCTGCCTCACATTACTGTATCTATAGACCTACACTCCCAGAGTCCTGCCTCACATTACTGTATCTATAGACCTACACTCCCAGAGTCCTGCCTCACATTACTGTATCTAGATAGACTGACACTCCCAGAGTCCTGCCTCACATTACTGTATCTAGACAGACTTACACTCCAGAGTCCTGCCTCACATTACTGTATCTAGACAGACTTACACTCCCAGAGTCCTGCCTCACATTACTGTATCTAGATAGACTTACACTCCCAGAGTCCTGCCTCACATTACTGTATCTAGATAGACTGACACTCCCTGAGTCCTGCCTCACATTACTGTATCTAGATAGACTGACACTCCCAGAGTCCTGCCTCACATTACTGTATCTATAGACCTACACTCCCAGAGTCCTGCCTCACATTACTGTATCTATAGACCTACACTCCCAGAGTCCTGCCTCACATTACTGTATCTAGATAGACTTACACTCCCAGAGTCCTGCCTCACATTACTGTATCTAGATAGACTTACACTCCCAGAGTCCTGCCTCACATTACTGTATCTAGATAGACTTACACTCCCTGAGTCCTGCCTCACATTACTGTATCTAGATTGACTGACACTCCCAGAGTCCTGCCTCACATTACTGTATCTACTTACACTCCCTGAGTCCTGCCTCACATTACTGTATCTAGATTGACTGACACTCCCAGAGTCCTGCCTCACATTACTGTATCTAGACTTACACTCCCAGAGTCCTGCCTCACATTACTGTATCTAGATTGACTTACACTCCCAGAGTCCTGCCTCACATTACTGTATCTATAGACCTACACTCCCTGAGTCCTGCCTCACATTACTGTATCTAGATTGACTGACACTCCCAGAGTCCTGCCTCACATTACTGTATCTAGATTGACTTACACTCCCAGAGTCCTGCCTCACATTACTGTATCTATAGACCTACACTCCCTGAGTCCTGCCTCACATTACTGTATCTAGATTGACTGACACTCCCAGAGTCCTGCCTCACATTACTGTATCTAGACTTACACTCCCAGAGTCCTGCCTCACATTACTGTATCTAGTGGTATGAACATACATCCCAAACTTAAACTCACCAGATGAAGGGATATTTTCTGTTGCCATTACCGGTGGGATGAAAACACAGTCATGTGTTACTGTGTTAGCAGCACAGTGCATGTCAGCTGGCGTTCTTATTTTCAATTTTTTTTTATTCAATTCTTTTTTTATTTTATTTTATTTTTACTTCTGATCAGCAGACAATTTGTTATAAAAAAGTATGAATGTTATATTTTGCAGACAATTTGTTATAAAAAAGTATGAATGTTATATTTTGCAGACACATTGGAATAAAGGCTGGAATGTTTGCGATTATTTGTCTTGAAATAGGTACGAACTCAAAGTGTGATTCTGTGTCCTAACTGAACACTCAGCCACGTCAGTTTCATGGATATGGATTCAGTTCTTTATTGTCTTCTTCAGTGTCAATCACTGAGTCCTCTCATGCGCTAGAGGCCACAGAGAGCAGGTTCTCTTCTCACCCACCACCAGAACGCTTACCGAGTACTTCACCCTTTACGGTTTATGCTGTGACGAAACATACCGTGTCCTCACCTTCACAGCACATTGATAAGACACTGATGATGATCATTTTTGAAAAAACATTTGTATTTATCCATATAACTGATGTATATCAAGTCCCATGTGTGTCTAGAAGCGCGACGAGATTCTTCTGCACCACAAGCAACTGATGCAGCACAGGTTAACCCTCATTCCACTCAAAACAGCAAAGTCCATATTCATATATTGAAACAAAAACACTTCTTATATATGACAAACTGAAGCCAAACAATTGACATTTGCTGAATTTAACAAAGAAACAAGAAAGGAACATGGCTCGAAACTGAGCTGGAAACCTGCAGAGCGAGTGAGCATATTGTTTCATACATCATGAATGTCAAACGGTGCCGTTCATTCTTCTTGGAAACCGGTGAGGTGAATGCCATTGAAAGAACAATTCATCCGCAGGCAACCGGCATCTCAGGTGCTCGGAAGATGCCGACACAATTTCCAATCTTAATTTCCGCATCTGGCGCAGACCGATGGAATCACGGCGCTTGAAGAAATGACGGCAAAGGGGAAAGTCTTGCGGTTCACAAACAGACCTAGAAAGAGAGCAAATCCCCTTTTCAGAAACATGGCTCAAACCCCCCTACAGCACAGCTACAAAGGATCTCCGGGATCCCAGCGTCCACTGACCAGGACGCTTTACAGTTGAAGTCCCACTGGTCGGTCAACAAATAAATTGTCACACATTGGTTACCATGTTGCTCACCTTGGCACGAGGGCTTTAGTAAGGCGCATAGCGTGGCGCGTAATGATCCTTGGGCCGTGGAGCAGCGTAGGAGCTCCGGGAGCCCGACCCCGGTGACAGGCGTGTTCGCTCATAGCCCGCCGAGGAGACCGGCACTCGTCCCATCAGGCTGCGGTCCCGTGCATAGTATGCGGCAGCTGATGAAGATGAAGGCAGTGACCGACGGTCGTATGGATCTATACTGGAGAGCTTTGAGAGGGAGGAGGGGGGAGGTGGGGGAGGGGGGAGATAGGACATGCGACGATCCTCGAAATAGCTCGAGCCGTAAGGGCGAGCTCTCAACTTCTCGTAATAGTCAACACTGCTGTAGAGGCGGTCACGGTCGTAAGCCGGTGACCTCTCCGGATAGGAGCTTGCTCCCCTGCCGGCGTACCGATCCCCCAGCTCAGCACTGTAGCCGCTGAGCCTGCGAGGGGGAGGCGGCATCCCACCTACGTAACTCGCCCGACTATACGCAGAGTCGCCCATGAAATCAGCTGCTGCAGATGCCATCTCGTAGCCGCCCCTGCCATAACCATGGCCGTGTGGGGGGCCTCGGCCGCCCAGGCCTCTTGTGTCGTCGCCGTGGCTACCGTTCCGACTGACAGGACAATCTTTCGACCAGTGGCCATGTTTCCCGCACACATAGCAGCCAGTGTGCTCTCCCATTCCCGGGGCGGTGCGAAGCCGACTGGTGGACAGCTGTACGCTCATCAGCTTGCCTTGTAGGGAGAGAGAAGACACGCATGAGACCGTGGAGTTCTGACACCAAACGGCTCTTACCGACAAAAACACTGTATCAGTGAGCAAAGGCATGAGCCGCGCCAGGACAGGAGCTTTCTGCCCTGTTCCCCACTGCCATTGGATTTACAAGAGACATTGGCAAAGTTTAAAGCGATTACTTTCAGTCCACCTGGTCAATTCATGTTGAAATAAGCCGGTGGATTCTACTTGTCATGAGAGCCCTACAGCGACAGAAAAGAATCCAGAATTCGTATTTATAGACAGCAAAGACAACTAGCTCTCCCTCGCCAAAGAGTTCACCTTTGTAGGCGGTGTTGTCCAGCTTACTGATGGCGTCCATGGCGTCCTCCATTCGCTCCATGTGAATGAAGGCGTAGTCCTTCACTATGTCACACTCCACCACCGTGCCAAACTCCCCGAACTTGGCCCGCAGGACGTCAGTGGTGACCCCTTCGCCGAGGTTGCTGACGTGCAGCTTGGTGGTGGACTTGGGCCTCCCTTTGCTCATCTCCACATTCATGCGCCAGCCGTTTAGCTGGTGCTGGTGGAGGTTCCGGATGGCCTCCTCTGCCTCAGCCACGTTGCTCATGTGTACGAAACCATAGTTTTTGACAATATCACTTTCTGAGACCTTTCCGTACTTCTCAAAGAGCTCACGCAGCTCCTCGGGTGCGGAATTGCAGGCGAGGTTGCCAATAAAGATTTTCACCATGATGAAGTTCGGTGTGTCCTAGAAGATGAAAAAAAATATGCTGATTACAACTGTAAAACCACAACCAATATTTCATGAGATGAGATTAATAGAGAGGTCAGGCGGTGCGGTTAATAATATTAAATATCTAGCTAAAACTATAGCAGTCTAGAGCCGTCACAATATCAGATTTTCACAACACAATTATCATGGCCTAAAGAAATCAGGATAATGACATGAAAAAATAAAAACAATTTAAATTTCATTTTTTAATTTATTGTGCGTTTTGTCTCTTTTTTTGGCAAATTAATTACACCCAAAGTACCAGTATAGTGAGGTGGAGAGATTCTGTAACCATAACTGTACGAAAGCTAGATTTGCACAATAAATAAAAAAAGTTTAAAGTTATCATCAATACCGGTATTTCGCTGTGTTCAGTTTTTATTCAAAACGTTTTAGGGAGATATTGATTGAACTTCATGATCATTTTAGCGGATGAAGCTTGTGGTGCTGTTGAACTCGACTGCATTGTACAGAGTGTTATTTAGCCTACCCTTGTTGACATAGCATGGACAATATAATAGAAACACTTGTAAGATAATACATTTATAACCTGCCATCCAAAAATGTTCATGAAACCTTCGACAGCAGCACCAGGGGACACATTTAGGTGTGGTGTCGCTCCTTAATCATTAGAAAGCACCACCTGAATTGAGATTTGTGGTTTTCACAATGATGAATTCATTGGATCTGAATTTTAAAATTTTTCATGATTTTTATAATCCAAAAACATGTGCAGTAGTTAAGTATGAACCATTTTTCTTTTTTGTTTTGAACAAATGATTTGTATGATTTGTTGACTGAGGGACGAGGATGTTCTGGGTCGATCTTCACGTTTGGCATCCGGCCAATTCAGGCCTATATTAATGTTGAAGATTTAATATTATCTGTTGAAATGACTCCGATCACATTCCGACCCGTTCTGTTCTGTGCTCGACTGTATTTTTGTCACCTCAGCCTGTTAGTGCTGCAGCCAGACTCAACCCTGCGAGCATTTTGCTCAACATATGAGTGAAAACAACAGTGAGAGAACGTGAAAATGTATTTGGCAGCACTGCCATTTGACTCTTCTGACAGCTGGGTTGGCAAACTATATGCTTTTACTCAACTCTGACAGTAACCATTACTAGAAGATCGTGTCTTGGAAATGTGAGCATTGTGCAATGTGTCGCAGTCTCCCATTTTAGCATTTATATATACCATAACTGTATAATTAACGGATCAATTACATTTTGAAAATGTTTTGAAATAGGACCTTCAGCATTTGGATAGAGATCAAGATAAGATGGACCGAATTTAGATGGCGACGTAAGTTATTACAGTGTCACATACACATTTATATCAACATTTGGTTAAATATAGATAAGATATTGAATCAGATTGAGTATCGGCAGAAACCCAATATTAAAAGACCAGGACTGGGATATGGGTCAAAACACGTGATCGTGACGCAGACATCCCTACTGAGAGATGATGCATCAATGAAGTGAATTGTATTCTGAGCTAAATCTATGTACATATAATTGCACACATCTCATTTTAGTAGTTAGCTTGTGTTACATAATACATCACTGAGAGTAGTAAAAAGTTTCTATAAAAATTAAACATAATTTTCAGGGATTTAAAAGGGTTAAACTATTGCGGTTTGGTGTGTCAGATTTATGCCATGTTGGACTGGTTTGCGATATGATGTTAGACAATCTTAATTTAGCATAGAATGAACTAGGTTAATATGACACTCATTGGCACAGACACATCGTGCCAAACTAACCGTTCAAAACGGAGATGAAGATCTACTAAACCGAGGAAACCTTTAGTGTATTAAAGGGTCAAACTCGGGTTAAAAGTCAGTGTGTAGCCGTCGTGCTTTTGAATGACAGCATGTAGAATGTTCAAGCGAGAGACAGACCTAAGCTAACAACTTTGGCCTTTATTGTTAACTAGCTCTGACAAGTTGGCATGATTACTTATGATACGATTTCAACAGAACTCACTAAAATTAAGTAGTTTAGGAACACTGAGCGTTGGTTTGAATTTCCCATCATCTACAGTCTGGCGTTTGCTTCGGTAGATAGGTAAACATGTCACAGATAAGCTAGCGCGGCTTACTAGCTAGCTAGCTCTTTCAGTGTATGTCGCATTACTCATAGAACTAGCCTAAACACTCCAAACGTCTCGCTCGTCTTTTTGCGCAATGTGTTTAGTGTGCAACGCTTCCACGTTCGTCCATATGTGTAATGGCGTTCTGAAGTTTGGAAAAAATAAGACGTATGAATTCAGTAAGCTAACATATTAGCTAGTTAGCTAGCTAACTATTTACTAACGAACGTACGGTTGCTAATTCAGCCAATGTCCATTCAGAGAACATCCAAAACAACTATACGATGACAGCTGCGCTTCACCAACTTCCTAAAAAGCATTGCACCTCTTGCTTTGACCTTACAATCTCTAACTCACCGATTAGACGATTTAGGCCTTGAAACCAATGAATGAAAAGTGAAATGGCGGCGGCACAGCACCCGTGACGCTGCTACGGTTTCTTCTACTTCCGCGACCACATCCTGCTTCGTTACCGCCACCAATCGAGTGGATGTCTGCACTGTAATCGTACGCATATGCCAAATACTACGTGTACTAGCTACATCAGGGGTGTCCAAACTACGGCCCGCGGGCCAAGTACGGCCCGCGGTCCATTTTTAATTGGCTCGCAGCAACTTCTAAAAATATAATGTAATATGGCCCACACTTGAAACTTGCGCTTGACTGTATTGTACTTCTTAGTTTCACCACTAGGTGGAGATACTGTGTTGAACAAGGCAGCTTCTCCACAAAATAAGAGCAATCAAAGAAACATTACTTTCCACAGACACCGCACAGCTGTTAATTTGTTTGCGGGGAGTTGACGATAATTTCTGCATTCGGAGCTGCTTGATTTTAGGAGTCTAAAGAGCACAACAACAGGTAAGGACATGTTTGAAGCGGTGTCAGATGCAATTGACAAGATGGGACAAGCTGTGTGGAGTTATAACAGATAGGGCTCCAGCTATGAAAGGCGAGCGCAAGAGAGCGGAGGTGAGGCTGTTAAAATGCAGCGTATCACCCACCAACAAGCCCTCTGTGCTCAGACAGTCCAGCTCGGCGATGTGATGAACACGGTTGTGAAAACTGTCAACATAATTCGAGCACGAGGGCACTCTACGCAACTTCAATGTTGCGCACTTCCCCACGCAGTCCGAAGTCAAATGTGCTTTTCCAAAGGCCAACCTTTCTGCTAAAAGGGGGAAATACGTGTCCGTGATAACGTCTCTCATGACAGAACTCAGTCAGTGCTTAGTGGCGGCTGGTCAATAGAGGGCGATAGGGCGCCGCCCCACCTTGAGCCACAACAAATAAAATGAATAATAATAACAATAATAAACGATACAATTTGTCAATATTTGTGTTTTTGAAATATGGAATCACCCAGTAATATGTGTAAAATATGATATCTGCGGTAAATATATGCTTTTCCTGAATGTCCTCTCTGCATGTGCACGTCTCAGCAGCGCTGGAGAAACTGCCCAAAAGAGCAGTGACGCAGTTTAGCCAATTGCTGATTAAAGATATAAATGTGTGACATACAATTTAGCCAATCAGCGCCCTCAAATAGATTCAGCTTGGGGCAGAATCGATTCGGGGAGTTGACGATCATTTGGGGTTCTGCCCCAAGCTGCGCGTTCCCGTCCGGACGAGTCTCTACAGGCGGGCGCGAGCTCCAGCGCGAGCACTACTCCTCCAAGACCCGTTTGAGAGGAGAACTTTGAGGAGAACCTGCAGTGCTGATATCAGATCAACCTGACCTCACAATCAGACAGCAGACTAGCAGGAAAGGGAAGCAGTACATGCGAAGCTACCAGCTGTAAATAAGATGTCCTGACGTGTTTGTCAAAGTGTTATTTTCTGCTTTTTTTCATGTTGGAATAAATGTTAAATATTTAACTGCAAAGTAGCAATACGTGTTTGATACCTTCATTTATTTAGCATTAAATCATACTGGGATGTTTGCTGAAATTGATTGGATGTGGCACAGCCCTACCTAGAACATGTTCCACCAGCTGCCATGGCTTTCAATATTTTTCTTTTATTGAGAGAGACATCGAGCTGTTCTCAACTCCCTTCTATTTGAATAATGAGTCTGTTCGGCTCAACATACGTGAGCAAACATCTCTGTTAAATCTGAACAAAAGCACATTGGGAACCAAATTTGATTGATTTTGCTCACTTTAACACACTAGGGGTGAGGCGATCGGACCTGAGTGGCCCAGCCCTTGGTATATTTTTCTGTATGTGGCCCTCAGTGAAAAAAGTTTGGACACCCCTGAGCTACATACTACAGTACTAGTCCTACAACTTTACAAAAATATAATTTAGATCAACTTGAAATGTTTAGGATGCAGCTGCAATCAATGGTAAGAAGTAGTGATGGCGAGATGAAGCCTCATGAGGCCTCGTAACACTTCAGCCAATTGGTTCGAGAAAGGGTTCATTACTCGGTGCTTCATGTGCACACGATACCACCTACTGGCCAAGTGTATAATCACAGGCAGCTGTATCTGAACCACATAATGTGATGCATTGAATTGTTGTGTCTGTTATGGCTGTTGGGAATGACTGAATTACAAAAATGTATGACCAAATAATTTCTGTACATAAATGATCACATATGTGCATAATAAAATATTTATATATATTTTTTGAATGTATTCTGTGTGTGAATTTTCCCAAAATGGTAGTATCATATGATATGGCAGGTTGTGTAATGATGTTATTATGTCACTTTAGGAAAATGGCATGGGCTTAAGCAGGCAGAGGACAGTGAAAGTGCTTGTGGAACTAGGAAGAGGGGACTGAATATGCTTGTGGAACTTGGACAGTGATGTACAGGACACGGGACATTTTATTCATTTTTATTCAGAAATAACAGTTTCTCAATTTCATGCATGCACCCATACATACCTGCCTTGTATGGATAACATAATTAGGATCCAGTTTGGACACAAATGCCCTGAATCCAACATCATCCACAAGACTGAAGGGCTGTGTGTCCGTCACTATCATGGAGACGAGGGCTTCATCCAGCTCTTGTTTTTTGGTGGCTGGTTAAAAGAGAATAAATACAGTGTCTGTTACCTGTCTTTATTTGCACAATAAACAAAAGTGAACAGGGAAAAATTGTGATGGTGCATTTGTAATATTGTAATGACTTACAATGGCTAGGTGAAGCTCCAGTTTCCTCCTTATTCTCATGCAAGGCACGGTAATGCCTTAGCATGGATGAGGTGTTGTTATTGTACCCCAACTCCTTGGAGCACAATAAACACCTCACCTTTGAATAAAAGAAGAAACTGTGAAAAATACAGTTCTTGATAAGCAAACCTAATGTGTCTGAAATAGAGTTAGCTTTAGCTGACCTTATTAGGAGTTATCAAATCAAAGTGTTCCCACACAGGGGAAACCCTCCTCTTCCTAGCTGGCTCCATCACCTATCCTTCTCTCCTCACTCTCCTAACTCTCCAAACTATCTCTCTCTCTCTAAACTCTCCAAACTATATAAACGCTATCCAAACTATCTCTCTCTCTCCAAACTATCCAAACTATCAACTGACCGCAACTCTCCACCAACAACCCACATTTTGAATGGAGCCTGAGTGGTTTATATTGCTGTCGAACCTCCCGGCAAACTCTGAACCACTTCCCGAAGCAGTCACGTGGTACAGCCGGGCAGCGAGGCTTCGGACGTCATCATTTTTGGCTCCTCCCCTAAATGAAGCACGCCTCGATACGCGCTTCAAGGAAACGCCCCCTCCATTACTCGACACACGCTTCGAAGCGTCGGCACATCTCGTAACATCACTAGTAAGAAGATATTTTCTAATAATAATATAATTCAATATTATTATTATTAAAAAAAAAAGTCTAATTAATTGATAATTGCTGTTTTTGAACAACAGGGAAAGACAATAAAGAAATGTCAACGATAAAAAAAATGAAATCACATTAGCCTTATTCTTGAACTGATGCTTGAAATAGCAGCGACAAATGGAAGAACCTCATCGGCTCACTTTGTTTCAACTCATCATATATTCATTACTTGTAAATTACTTATTTTTGAACTGTTGCTTCTTTCAGTTAATTTTACACTGATAACAGTACCTTGAGGGCAGAGCATTGTGGGAGGAGTAAGAGCTCAGTCTGGTGGATGAAGTTCATCGTCAGCGTCCTGTTCTCCAGATAACGTAGTTCCATGTCGATGGCTTTGTGTTCTTCCTTCACTCAACGTGATACCTGTGAGGAGAAGAAGGTGGTGCAAATTTAAACACAAAGGCAGCTTTATTCAGCTTTGGCAGACTATTATGACAGTTAATTCTTTGTATGTTATCTAAAATGTTACATTTTTAGTGTGTCCCTGTTCTCTGCTCTCTCACTTCTTAGGTCTTCACATGGCAATAGAAAAGTTCCTCCTTAACACCGTCAGGATACAGATCATCTTCTCAAGTCCATTCAAAATGAAGACAACTACAATTATCTGTAAATATTAAGAGGAAATTTGTACTTAAGTCATCAATACAAATACATTAAATGAACTTCTGTTAATCTTGCAAATGTTAAAATGTGTGTCCTCTGCTCTGATGTTACGTGCTCTTTGGGTCACACGCAGGCTGCAGCTTGGAGGCCAGAATCTACAGGTGAGGCAGTGATGCAGGTCGGTGACGAAGGCTGAAGGCAAGATCTGGAACAGGTTGTTGGTGAGTTGAAGCTGTCTCTCAGAATTCACTGGCGACGGGTAGAGGTTGATGGCAGAGGCTGTAGGTGAAGGTTTGAGGTGTAGCAGTTTTGCCAAAATCTTCAGGTGGAGGTGGTGGTGCAGGTTTCCAGAAAAACACCTTTCTGCTAGTATCTGAAAGTGTAGATGAAGACTGCAGGTTGCTGGCAGAGGCCGTAGGTGAAGGTTTGGGTTGCAGATGTCTACTATCCTCAAGTGGAGGTGGAGGTGCAGGTTAATGGCAGGGACCATAGGTGGAGGTTCCGGCAGTCTACTAGTATTTTGTTGGGGTCTGACCAAATGGCTTCAATATGTGCTGTGGACAAAGAGAATCAGGCCTTCACTTTTTCAAGCAAAGGTTTCATCCTGATTTATAGTTTGAGGAGAGCAAAGGAATTTCACACTCGGTGTGAATTCCCCCCCCCCAAAAAACCTATGGTTCCTGAAGTCACCTGACTGCACCGCTGCAATAGAGCCCAGGACCCCTGTGGTTCAACCACTGTTCTACAAAACTCTCTTCGCCCCGGACCTCAACGCTTTTTCCCTTCGACCTCCGTCGAACAGGGAGCACACAACGCTCTCTTCGCTCGGACACCCCCGTCCAGGCCACAGAAGATCCAGCTTCCCCGCCAGCGCGACGCTGGCCACGAGGAAGCCACGGCCCTTCTCCCCTCCTCAAACCCTGTCAGGTCACGAGCCATTTCGCTGGACGAAACAGCAGTGTTCCACTTTGAGTAAGGCTCCCTCAGCCCACGATAACGAATCCGCTTCAGCGATCCGTTCACGGCTTTTTGCTTCTTTTTCTTTTGGTGCACACTCCGGCAGGAAGACGCCTAATCCTCTCCTGACCGATGATTACCGGGAGACGTACCGACCACGTCGTCTCAGCCGAAGTTAGATCATCCTCCCTGCAGCGAGGATAGATCACGTCTGCGTTTCGCTCCAGAGCGAGCTCACGCCACGACAACACAGCGCCGGCAAAGCCGCGTTGCAAGCGAGCTCCCCCCTGCTCCCCCTTCCCGACGAGGAAGACGGACCACTTTGCCACGAACACTTCCACGTTGCAACGAAGCATCGACAAGTAAGATTCTTGGCATCTGGGCATAGCTTAGCTTAAATTAACGTAAGTTTAATTCAGGCCATTCATTTATATGTTGATATTCCCGTGTTTTTCTGTGTTTAAGTTACTGTCGCGTGATATTGAGATATTACGCAACTCTTTACGGAGCAGAGAAGCTCCGCTGTATTGGTGTATTAACTATGACTGTTTGCTTGGGATTCATTTGATTTCTTTTCATTTGTTTTATTACACTTCGTGTAGTACTCTCTCCTCATTAAATCAACTCTGTGAGTGAGCTGAGGTGCGTGGCTTATCACGGCATATGTTACCGGCAGTTCAAAGACGACAGCGGTATACTTATGCGTGATAGAACCAGCAACTCAGGCTCACTACAACGCGGACCGCACGCAGAAGTTTGATTCATGAGCCCCCACCTTTTTTCCCTTTCTTCCTCCTCTCACGCAACACGCACACACAGCTCCTAGCTCTACCCCTGGGGAAACCCCGTTCAAACGATCGCCTCACATCACGTGCTGCCCAGGCACACGTGATTACGTACAGCAGTCTCACTGCCATTTTGGCCCGCGCCACTCGACTCCGCCATCTTTGTAGTTTTTAGCTGTAGTATTTTAAGGCCCCTCCCCTTTTGGCCCGCATCACTCGACGCCGCCATCTTTGTAGTCTTTAGCGTAGCTGTAAGACTCTCCTTCCTTTTCACCCACAGACACACACACATACACACACACACACACACACACACACACACACACACACACACACACACACACAGACATACACCCTCATCCATTTTATTCATTCTTTAGTTTAGGCATATCAAATTGTATGATAACGTTTGTTGGTTGCAATATTAATTGTTTGATCATTTATTATTTTGATTTAATAAACTCTGTTATACTTTAAGGAGCAGTCGTCTGTGATTACTTGTGCATATGTATTTGATAAGACTGTATGTAGTAGCCTGTGCTCGAACTTAAAAACCTTCACTGTCACTCAGGGGCGGACTGGGGGAAAAAAGTGGCCCGGGAGTTTACTGTCAGACCGGCCCACTCAATGCATCGCACGTATCGATGTCAGTGGCCTACTTGGAAAAATACCCATACACTTAACATTATTTTCGATGATTACAAAGAAATTACATCATATATGTTTTTTTTTATAACATTTGGATCCACCAATTTGCCTGGATGGACACATTGAATAAAATAATACTCCAAGGTAGTAGTTTGCTCGATGAATATGCTGAACTTTGGGCTAGTATCAGATGGTTATACTATAACTACAGAGCCTTAAGGAATGAATGTCAGCAGAGAAAGACCACACAATAAAGAAACTGGAATCAGAGGGTAGAATTAGTTTGAACTATATTGAAATGAACAGAACATACGATGGGGCGTGAACATCAGTGGTATCAGTAGTGTTGCATGCTGGGTGTGTGATTGTGTGTGTGTGTGTGTAGGGGTGTTGAAGGTGCATAACAAAACAATAAGTTAAGTAACAGAACCTAAACTAACTCTGCCAGCCCAGGTGCATTATAGTCACATAGTAATAAAAAACAATATCAGTATACTCATGTGTTATTATTACCTCACTACACGAGTAGTTTTTGCAGCAGCTCACTCTTTTCTGCAACACCGTCTATGATTTTCTCACTGTCCAGCATCTGCAAAACATCTGTCTGAGTAGCCATCAACATAAAAGCCTCCAGGTGCTGTTGAGAGCTGGTTAACTTAAACATTATTTGACATAAATTATTAGAAATGATAAGATTGCCCTCTTTACAACTACCACCATGGATAGCTTGCTCATCGATTGTAAGCAAGTAACTACGGCTAACATGTTAAATTAGATAATCTCGATGATGCGAACAGCGCCAGCTTGCTTATTTGACCAGATCATAACGGTCTCAATTTTGGACATTTATCATTTATCTAGCTAACGTTAGCTAGGCTAGCTTGTAGCCGAACACTACCTCATCTGTGAAAAGCAAGCTAACATTGGCCAAGTCAATGCCACAACTTACCATCATAACACTGTCACCAGTCGGTGGTTTCCCAAATAAGTCAGAGATTTTTAAATATTTTGATGCACCTTCCTCCAGATATCTCTTCTTTTTCTCCCTGAGCTTTTCAGCTCCACCTTTAAAGGATTTACGTTTTGGTACCGGTGCCATGCTGCTAGCTCGCACTCAAAACGGCTTGTCTCTGAGCGAGTGACGCAAGCTGCAGATACATGAATCCGTGACGGGACGCCACGTCAATAACTGACAACGCATGGTCAAATCAACGTAATTAACACAAGGACAGCCACAAAGTCATAAGAACCAGTCACATATATTCATATGACAACAAAGCACATCAATCCAGCAGACCTGCAGCGGATCCACGCATTCCACCACACAAGAGCACGAGCCATCAAATATTATTCATAAAAACGTTACTGCAGATGTAAAAAACAAACGCAGTTTGTCACTTACCAAATTCTTTGTTGACAAAGAATTTAATCCCAGTACATCGTTTCAGTTCCAGTAAGAAGTCCTCGATTCATGGACGCCGTGACAGTCGAGCCGCCCCTGTATTTCGCCGGTCTACGGCGGCCATTCGCACCTCCGCCGGCCCCGCCCCGACCGTCGCCGGCACGAGCGCACGGCGCAGACCGCGGTAATGGAGAAAAAGTTTTTAAAAGCACCGTCGTGTCCAGCCGTGCTATGGCGTCCTCAGATCGCGAGGAGTAGTATAATGTCAGTTTATACTGTTGATACAGTTTTCACTGATTATTGACTTTCGGTATTAGAGTCAATTGAACGTGTTCTGTGAAGCATATAATATAGTCGGGCCGGCGATGTCAGAGACCGGCCCAAACCCCGTCGGCCTACCGGGGATTCCCCCGGTATCCCCGATGGCCAGTCCGCCCCTGCTGTCACTGAATGTGTAGTCATACGCAGACTATTGACATTATGAGTGACTACTAATTATGAGACTTAGTTTTATCGTTTGGTTATTGGTCCCTGTTCGCAGGGTGGTGCCCCGTTGTTATTAATAATCATTAATAATTGTTACATACATCAATAATTCTATTGATGTCAAGAATTCAGTTTCTTAAATGCTGATAACCCAAACACGCTCCTTTAGTTCCCAACAATTTGAACGAGTAGACGGATGCTGAAGGTGTCTGGTGAAGTCTCAGGGCTGGAGCAGGACGAGGCTGTAGGTGGAGGAGGTTTCTGGAGCTGTCGTCCAGGATCGCCAGGGATGTAGATTGCTGTGGAAGGCTGGAGGATTTAGGTTGCTGGCAGAGGCTGTAGGTGGAGGTTTGGCCTGCAGCTGTCTGCCACAATCTGCAGGTGGAGGCGGTGACACAGTAATCCTTTCAAATTTGAGGTCCAGTGATTTTCTGATCAGGCATCGGACAAATAGTAGCTATTATCTTTTTACATTTGTTTGCTTTTAAGAGAAGATGATCAAATAAAAAGATTTTGATATTTATTTTGAGTAAATTCATGAATATAAGGAAAAGGCAAACGTTCAATGAATGGATATACCCACACGAATAAAGGGATTCCTTTCTTCACTTAGATACGCGATTAATTTATGAATAAACAAAATAACAGAAAAATTAATATGATCATTCCCTAAGCTGAGGAAGGATTAAATGCCTTTTATTTCTTGCTGGTTCAGTTCATTTAAAAGAAGGGAGTGGGGAGTGACTTTTCTTTATAGCCTTAATTACATTGATTTTGCTGCTAGATGGGCAGTGGTGAAGTGGGCAATACAACCCCCCCCCCCTCCCCCATGCAAATTGTGTTAAGTGCCTGACTGTTTTCCTAGAATGTTTTGGTCTGTCATATTCATCTCAGAACACTCTGGATTCCAGATATACTTCTAAATTAACTCCGCACCTTATCAATACTCTGGGTATCTACTACTGTCTTATCGGTTCCCATTTAGAACTGGGTATCGGGGCGTCAAAGCAGGGACCCTGATCCAATGTGCATAGCATAGCATAGCTTGCATGGACGCTAAACACGCTAAGACATCGCTGGCTGATCCCAGTCATGTTCGCACTGTTGAAAAGCTTTACTATGACTGTTGTTTCGGGAGATACAAAACTATTTTTTATTGCTTCATCTACTGTTTCATCCGGGTTCAACTCTTACCTTAGTTTGTCTTGCTTTGTTGGGCCTCACTGTTGAACTTTCTGTTTTTTATTGTCTTGCTTTTGCTGCTTTGTCCGTCAAAGCACTTTGTAAACTCTGTTTTTAAAAGTGCTATATAAATAAAGTTATTATTATTGCTATACTTTTTGACATGTTAAAGTATGACTATTTAACTTTTTTGACACACAATACCATGACTTTCTATGAATTGTTTGACATAATATACTATGACTATTTTATCACTTTCTTTTCACATAATTTACTGTTGAACAAAAAAAACAACCTCCCGCGCATAATGACGGTCTATGTAACGAAACCAGGTGGCAACCTCCGGTTCTGCCGAGTGAAGCCAATGCGGAAGTATTTAAATCTGCTTTTAACCTCTAAAGTCAGTCATGTATGTTCTCTTTCTTTCTCTTCGTGTTTATTTTTATTTCTTAGTTATGTTGTAGATTTTGTTCTTATTATAAATGCTTTTATTGTTTCTGTTTTTACCATGTAAAGTGTCTTTGAGTGCCTTTTAAAGCGTTATATAAATAAAATGTATTATTATTATTATTAAGTGTGTTAAAACTTGCATTCTCTGATCACTCTACTTCTCTCTTGATTTATTACCTCAGTAAACATTGTAAACATGAGTTTATAAATGCTTCAATACAGCATGATGCTCATTTAGTAAATGATGGTCCATTTAGAGTCAAACAGACCATAAAGCGTATTGTAACAGACTGAGTTGTGTTATAAGTCTTATTGTGTTATCGATAACATTTACTGAGGTCAGTGAAGGCCTCATGCCCTGCAAAGCTGTAAAACCTGTCAATCAACCTCGCCACCTATAGGGGTGGGTGGCACACATGAGCGTACCTGGGATTGGCAGAGAGAGTGAGGGGGATGTTGTTGTTTGTGCTGCTAGCCTGTTGAGAGTTACCGGGAGCAGATGGTTAAGCTTGTTAGAGAGCGTTTCACTGTTGTTTGGCGTAGGCTACGGCCCACAGTAGTTCTGTCCGCCAATAAAACACCACAAATAACATAACGCCTCGTAGCTTTCCTTACCAAGGGTCGCTACAGTATGTTAAGCTTATTGCTTACTGTGATTGACAGGTCGCTGCCGCAACCAGAGCATGTTCACGGCATCTCTACGTCACTCCTCTGCATTTCAAATATTGTAACTTCCGTTCACCGGATGCAAAAAAGTCAAGACAGTATTTTGCTTCACTGGTGTTTCCTTACTCTGAGTTCGTCCTGCATCCTCTGCTCTTAGATATCGTCTGTGACACGTGACACATCCAAAGTGAATAAAAGACGAAAATGAACTGATATTCCAAACAAATGTTTTGACTTGGAATGTTATCATGTCTATTAATGTGAAAAAATTCACTTCTCCTAGACCCTGTGTCTGATTAGTACCAAATTTGCTGTGAATCATTATTGGATCTATATAATCAGAAGTTATCAAAAGCTTGTTGAAATCTTATTGCATTGGGAATATATGGACCAATGAATTTCATAGGGGCGTGGTCTTCTACAGCAATATATATAACTTCAAAACCATGTGGCCTATCTCACGAAATCTTCAGCATATGTTCACATTCGTCAGTCTGCCCCAGGGCAGCTGTGGCTACAGACGTAGCTTACCATCACCGGTATGACTGGGCGAATGGTGTGCATGGATCCTTGTAAAGCGTCTTTGAGTACTTAGAAAAGCGCTATATAAAATAAAGGATTATTATTATTATTATTATTATTACATTGTGTCCTGTAACATGCCCTCAAATTATTATTCCATACAACCACTAGGGGGCGATGCAGTAATACTCACATTTCTTTGCATTTTTCATCGCTTTCAGGCGTTGTACTTTAACGAACTCCTCCCACAGAATTTAAAACGATCAACTTCAAATTTGGTCAAGATGATCTAAAGACATTATTGATGAAAAGTTGCTAAAATGGTCTACTGACATTGAACGACCTTTGTTTTATGAGGTGCCCATGTCACGCACATTTCGTGTCGTTTGCCATGAAAGAGGAAGTTGTTGTAACTCCAAGATACTTTATTCAATCTGCCCCAAAATTGTTATGCATGATGCTGGTCCAGGCCTGAGCACATTTCCATGCCAACATTTTCACAAAGTCATAGCGCCACCTACTGGCAAAAGGAAATAAAAAGTTTTATACTTTGATGTAGTCCGACTAGGAAGTTGCCCAGATCAGTCTCCAATTTGGTAAGGTAAGCCTTAAGGCTTCATTGCTTCATCCATGATGAAGCAATGATGATGCTTCATCATGGATATTTTGAGTTGTTGTTAAACGCTGTTGCCGTGGCAATGCGTCATTCGCCATGAAAAATTAAGCTTATTTTTCTGTGGCTTAGGATGCCCAACAAGCCTTGGGACTTTTCACAGGTGTCATAGGTGATGGAAATAAATATTTCATATGGCTTTTTGGCTTAACCCTTTAAAATTGCGTCGATAGCGCCCCCTACTAATTTTAAAAAATGCAGCCCCAGCGCTACATTTGACCTACATATATGGAATTTAGTAAGCACATGTATCACATGAAGACTTAAAAAAAAGTGTCTTGGGACAATGCTCTAAAATGAACGGGAAGTCAGCCATTTCGATTTTTGTGTGAATTTTCCCATGATTTCTAGTCGCTATACTTTCACCAACTCCTCCTTGGGACTTTGTCAGATCCACTTCAAATTTGGTCAGTATAATCTAAAGACCTTTGCTATTAAAAGATACTCAAAGCTTTATGTTTGATGGAATGGCGTAGGCGTGGCGGCCATTGTACATGATTCGCCATGAAACAACAAGCTGATGTAACTCCACTGGACTTGCTCAAATCTGTCCCAAACTTGCCATACTTGATAACAGTCATGACCTGAGGATGTCTACAAGCCAATTGTCACTCAAAGTCATAGGGCCACCTCCTGACAACAGGAAGACAGCGTTATGTGACAAACTGAATCCGATTTACATGACAGTTACATGATGTGGTCGATACTTGATATAGAGCAACATAATGCATGTTAGTGCATGTTCTCTAGCGCCACATAGTGGATACAGGCACTGGTGGAATATTTGCACAACATAATTTCCAGCATCACAGTCCACGCATTAAAAATACGTCTAACTTGTGCGCATGCTGTCCGATGGTCGCAGATATGTCTGCCGGCGTCCCACCATACCCCCGAGATGCAGGAAGGTGCGAGGGCCCGTACATCGCTGCTTGCAGCTTAAATTTTTTATGAATTTCTCGTGTCGTTTTTGTAATTTCCAGGCACTCTACCATAACGAACTCCTCCTAGGGGAATAATCAAATCAACTTCAAATTTGGTCAGAACAATCTAAACACCTTTGTGATGAAAAGTTAGTCAAAGCTTGTTGTTTCGTGAAAGGCCGTTGCCGTGGCGACAAATTCTTCGCCATTAAAAACGAAGGTGTTTTTGAGGGGCTGAAAATGCTCAAAACATAATCCAACTTGTCACACACATTTAAAATCCTGAATGTAGTTATCTAATGTGATTTTAATGCATTAGAGTGGCAAGTCGGCTCGATAGCGCCCCCGACAAAATATCGACGATGCAGCCCTCGCAGTACGTTTCACCTAGATGTATAAAATTTGGTAAGCAGATGTATCACATGTAGACTTAAAAAAAAGTCTTATGCTGCGTTCACACCGGTCGCGTTGATTTTTTGACGCTCGTCGAGATTACATACAAAGTCTATGCACAGACGCGATGAGACTGGCGCGGCGCGATTTTGCGATGGCGCGGCGCGTTGGACGCGTTATTGCAGTGCGGTGGACGCCGCAAAATCGCCAACGCGCGAGTTGAAATTTTTCAACTTCAGCGACATAATCGCGTGACGCTGTGGCGCGATAGCCTATCAGCGTTGAGTTGCTGCCCCCGTCATCAGTGCCGTAGCTCCTGCCGGTGCTGAATCACAAACAACAATGGAGGACAAATTAATAGTGGCGGTTTGTGGCTTCCCCGAGCTCTACGATACGTCGTCGTATCTCTACCGCGACCGAACTAAAAAGGATATGGCATGGAGGAAAGTAGGTGAGGACGTCGGACAACCTGGTAAGTTATTATTATGTCTTTGTTACTTGATTCTAGCTATCGGTTGTAATTTACTAACTAGCTATATGAACCATGTTAGCATGAAAGCTAGCCCAACCACCGGCTTTCACACTAAATACGTGCGTTCCTTGTCAGATGAGATTTGCCGACGGAAGTGGAAGACTCTCAGGGACACCTATTTGAGAAAGAGGAGAGAGGAGACAGAGAGAAAGAGTGGCTCAGGAGCAGGGCCATCAAAGAAGTGGAAGTACTCTGCGGTTATGTCTTTCCTCAACCCCTTCGTGACTCCCAGGGAGAGTAGCGGTAACATGGGGAGGGTCGAGGGAGACAGTACCGCAGAGTACTTCACAGATGCAGGACCAGACCAGGACGACATGTCAGAGGCAGCAACAGGGCCATCTGAGATTGACAGGAGAGGTTTGTTGAAGTGAAGACACAAAAGCACAGCATAGTTAAGTCATACAGAAAATATTACTACAGCTGAAGTAGTAACGACAGGCCAAAGCAGTGCAAGAGGTTTGTTTTTTTCATTTGGCAAAGCCTGGTTCTGTATAGTCTTCATACTTATTAAAAAAAATGTTTCATGAGCAAAAATAAGTTATAATAAAGGAGCTTTGAACCCTGGGCTCCGGATCTTAAACCACTATACTGTCATAGCTTTGAAGGCAAATTACTATTTAATTAAAGCAGCACTTTTGAGTCATAAAATTGTTTTATTGTTCATGTTCAAAGATGAAACAGATTGGTCATCAGAGGACGGTGAGGAAGAACCTCAAGGTGCTGCTGCTCCTCCTCCTCCTCCTGCTGCTCCTCCCGCTCCTGCTCCACCCATGGGTATGTACATCACAAAAGTTGGATTGCATTTTTTTGTATGAATACAATTTATGCATTCATGGTATGTTTTTCACAATTACAAATATTTACTTTACAAGCTATTGTAGTGATGGGATGCAATAGTTTCACGAAATATGTTGTTTCCATGTCATACAGGAAAAAGAAGGGCCCCAAAAAGGCCAACAGGGATCGAGAAGCAGCAGGAGATAGAGAAGCGCCTTCTGCAGGCATTGGAGAGAGACACCCCTGCTCCACCAGCTCCACCAGCTCCACCACAATCTGAGGATGAACTCTTCATGAGGAGCCTGGTTCCTTCCCTGGAAAGATTGCCACGCCAGCAAAAGGAATATATAAAATTGCAATTTCACAAATTAATTTATGATGCCAGCACTGTGGTGCTGAATTTGGTACATTCGGAGTAAATGTCTGGGGGACAATCTTTCCAGGGAACGAACGAGGAATTTAAAAAAAACAATTAGTTTGTATTTTGTAACAATTAGTTTGTTTTTTGTATATGTTTTTCTATACATTTTCAATAAATAAATGCACTTCATTTCATGTTACTTTGTCCATGTTCTTTATTGTAGTTTTACAAGAAAACTTAAGGATACAACTATATATATATATATATAGTGAAGGACACACTGCTACAACATATATTAAGTAACATTGCAGGAAGTTTGCTCAGTAGTAATGTGTGGGTGGCTCTTAAAAGAGCCGTTTTGGATGTGCTTGGGCATTACACGGTGTCTTGCCATGGGACCGTTCCCTCAGCAGAGAAGTAGGATGTGAAGGCCTCCCTCACCCTGATGGCTTCTCTTGCAGAGTTGTTGGCAGCAATTCTTCCCAGATCTGGCAGTGGCTCCACCTCTCCAACCGGTATGGTCACTGCAGTTGTTGGGGTGGTTTTCCGCAGGAAGTTATGCAGAACACATGTAGCCTTCACACACTTCTCTGCAACTTCTGGGTGGACCTCAATGGCTCGCCTGTACATCCTCCACTGAGAAGAAAGGATCCCAAAGGCATTCTCCACAACCAACCGAGCTCGGGAGAGACGGTAATTGAAGATCCGGCGGTCCCTTGGAAGGATGCGGCCGGGAAATGGCCTCATGAGATTTTTTCTCAGTGGAAAGGCCTCGTCAGCATCAAAGACGTGCGGCTGAAGTCCTTGGTGGTCAGCTCCTGGTAGTGGCAGGTCAGCAGGCAGTTGGAGGGTGCCAGATTTAAGCGCTTGACCAAAAGCTGAGTTGGCCAGACTCCCACCATCGCTGGTTTTTCCGTAGCCTCCGACATCAATCAGCCGGAAACAATATTTCGCATCCACAACTGCCAGGAGAACCAATGAGAATGTTCCCTTGTAGTTGTAGAACTGAGATCCGGAATTAGCAGGGGCTTTAAGGACAACATGCTTTCCATCCAGTGCTCCACAGCAGAGAGGAAAATTCCACCGCTCCTCAAACTGCACAGCAATTGATCTCCACTCCTCTGTGGTGGGCACAGCCATGAACTCCTCCACAAGGCAGTCCCAAATAGCTGTGGCAACATCTGGGACAATACCGGAGACAGTGGAGACCCCGACACGGAAGCTGTTTGCGATGGTCCTAAAGGAGTCACCAGTAGCAAGATATCTGCAGCACAGAAGAACATTCAATTTAACAGAGTTATTGAAGATACTGTAGCTGCTAATATAAGTCGTTTTTTATTGATATGACTGCACAGCTGCTGTCATGAATAATAAACATCTTAAATGCTGGTGATTTTCGTAAGATTACGTTATTTTGAGTATTGTCGGACTTCGGATCCATCATGGATCCAAACTCCATTCAGAAAAACTATGTTAAAGTGGCTTCCTTGCCCTGTTGTGGACCGACAAAGCCTGAACTTATTTCATTCTTTCATTAATTTATTTTATGGAACTGCCACTCACCGGAGACAGACGACAGGCGCTCCGCAGCTGAGATGGAACGCCTGTAGTAGGTGTCCAGTCGAGAAATCCTGGGACCGACCCGAGCCAACAGGTCATCAAACTGGCTAATGGTTAGCCTCATGTAGCGCTGGAAGCGGCAGTCATCCAGACGTAGTTCCTGGAGAAGTCTGTGAAATTCACCGAGCTGTGTGCGCCTACGGATGCTGTTATGGACCCAGAGACGACGGCGTTTGGCATTCCGACGTTTGAGGGACTTCCACAACACGTACAGAGCAGCAATTGTCCTTTCCTTTCATGGTTGACGGCGGAAAGAAATGGCGGCCAGATGGAGGCTTCCAGGACGATAAACCACGCCCCCTCTCCGGCGCTACGAGATTTTGCGGCGTCTGGTGTGAACACGACCGGCGGCGCGTTGGACGTGATTGTGCAGTGCGTTGGACGCTTTTTTGCAGTGCGTCAAAAAATCAACGCGACCGGTGTGAACGCAGCATTAGGGGTCCATGCTCTAAAACCTAACCGGAAGTCAGCCATTTTGAATTTTGTATGACTTTCTCGTGGTTATTTTGTCATTTCCAGTTGCTGTACTTTAACGAACTCCTCCTAGGGAATTAATCAGATCAATTTAGAATTTGGTCAGAATAATCTAAAGACCGTAGTGATTAAAAGTTACTAAAAGCTTTTGGTTTCATCGAACGACATGGACGTGGTGTGATGTCCATTTTACATGGTTCACCATCATCCATCAAGCTGTTGTACTTTTTCAAAACTGTTCCAAACTTGACATGCTTGATGACTATCATGACTTTAGGACTTCTGCGTGCCAACAATAACTCACAGTCATAGCACACCTACTGATAACCATGGCCGTAAGCAGGATTCTATTAATACAGCGGCCCAAACACTGCACTTAATAAGATGGTTCGTGGGCACAACCCCAAGAAAAGACTTCTCTGATCTAAATATGTGCAAACTAAGATGTTTGAGAGCAGAAATTGGATATAAAAGCCTTCCAAATCGCGCTTTTACGTGGAATTCTCATTAATAGTAAATGTAATTGTTTTTGTTCGTTTTGGAGCCAGGCCGTAATCTAAAGTAATTTCATGCAACAGGAAGTTTGAATAATAAAATCAAACTGCACCCAGCCTAATTTATGTGATAGATTATTCTACATTGGCTCACCTTTTGACTTAAACTGAGACTCTTCCCGCTTTGAGTCTCTCAGCAGTGATTGTCAGAGCTACCTGCACAAACAAACAGTCGGTTTTGAGACCTGCATTTACTTTGGCAGTCTGTTATGTTACTAACATTGAAGCGCGTTCACATTCAGTTTTTTGACGATTTTTACAGGTTGACAGTTATGATTGCATTTGGAGGTACACTCAAAAAGTTTGAGGCTTAAGACCTGTTAAAATGACCTGGCTACGCCATTGGTCGACACAGGAAATACCGTTTAACTCGTGCATGCAGTGTATGATGGTCACAGAAATGCATGGCCCCGTCAACCAGAGTCCTGCCAGTAACCTCCACATGTGTGAAGAGGCAAGGACCCGATCAATGCTGCTCGCAGCTTGAATTAAGGTTGTTGTTGAATTATCCCTCGATCAACTTGATCTAACTTAACATTTCATTTTCAATTCATGAAAGTGATGTGTGACACCGTCAAATGGTGCATTGAGTGCATGTGAGGCAGACAGCCGCGCCAGTCTTTTCCACAATCAAATATTCATTTTCACATTCCAATGGGTTATTTTACAATTCAAACACCTATCCTATATATTTGAAAGACCACTGTACAGTTTTAATAGGGTAGGCTACAACTACAAACTAAAAACTAAAACCTAAAACACACACATTCATACACTGAATGGTGCCTCCTGCCCATCCGGATGTAATCGAATCATTCACATACATTCCCGCACAGATGAAACAGGAGCAATGTGGGGTTCAGTATCTTGCCCACGGACACTTCGACATGCCGACTAGAAGAGACAGGGATAAGATGACGACATGAGCCACATTTAGATGATTAAATCAGTAAACTGTGGTGAAGTCTGCACCCCAAGCGGACTCTCTGGAAGTCTGCAGAAAGTCCCCTTGAGGCTCCTGATCTACCAAACTAAAAGAATAATCACACCACATAAATCACAAATCCATGAGTCATGAATCAGACAAAAAGAGGAACATGCATCTCCTTCTGTCCTGATAAATATGTTAAAGCAACCAAAGCTAGCATCCATAACTCTGATGAGCTCATCATCCTTGAAATGTTCTGAAAGCTGCAGATATTCATGAAAATGACATCAGACTGTGAAATCAACTGTCCTGAGCCACTTTTCTGGAGAAAATCTTTGAAACTATGTTTACTTTCACAAAATCCACTTTTGGCCTCCTCTCTGCCTGAAATGTCGTTTAAGAGCATAAAAAAGTGGCAATGCCAGTAAAGTGCTGAAAGCTGCAGCTATTCATGAAAATGACATCAGACTGTGAAATCAACTGTCCTGAGCCACTTTTCTGAAGAAAATCTTTGAAACTATGTTTACTTTCACAAAATCCACTTTTGGCCTCCTCTCTGCCTGAAACGTCGTTTAAGAGCATACAAAAAGTGGCAATGCCAGTAAAGTGCTGAAAGCTGCAGATATTCATGAAAATGACATCAGACTGTGAAATCAACTGTCCTGAGCCACTTTTCTGGAGAAAATCTTTGAAACTATGTTTACTTTCACAAAATCCACTTTTGGCCTCCTCTCTGCCTGAAACGTTGTTTAAGAGCATAAAAAAGTGGCAATGCCAGTAAAGTGCTGAAAGCTGCAGATATTCATGAAAATGACATCAGACTGTGAAATCAACTGTCCTGAGCCACTTTTCTGGAGAAAATCTTTGAAACTATGTTTACTTTCACAAAATCCACTTTTGGCCTCCTCTCTGCCTGAAACGTCGTTTAAGAGCATAAAAAAGTGACAATGCCAGTAAAGTGCTGAAAGCTGCAGATGTCCATGAAAATGACATCAGACTGTGAAATCAACTGTCCTGAGCCACTTTTCTGAAGAAAATCGTTTAAGAGCATAAAAAAGTGAAAATGCCAGGAAAATTCTGAAAGCTGCAGATATTCATGAAAAGTCATCTTTTGACATGAAAAACCTTCTAATACTAACTTTGATCTCTCTGTGCAGGTGACAGTTGAGCGGGCTCTGCAGACGTCTCAGGAGAAATCAGGGGGGCCTCTGACACTATAGAGCAGGGGTGTCAAACATACGGCCCGCGGGCCGCATCCGGCCCGCCACGTCATTTTATGTGGCCCGCGAATCCGCCAGCAAAAAAAAAAAAAAAAAAAAATATATATATTTTTATTATTATTTTTTTTTTTACAAAAATTAAAAGTTAGATGTGAAAATAAAAATATCCCCATGGTCGAAATTATGAGATAGAAAGTCGAAGTGATGAGATAGCATGTTGTCTGTGTGCCGACATTAAAACGATCACAACAGGTGGACAGGAGATGCAACAACCCATAAAGAGGATTTCCAACAAGTGATCGTGCCTTTCTCAACATGCGTACTTCTCTGCACTTGTAAACTCGTGGACTTGTGAAACGTCATCAGTCTCAGCCCAAGTACTGTTCCAATTCAAAGTTCACATCGAGCGGAGATGTTTGAGTATAAAAAAACTTTGAGTTGAGCCATTCGCGCCGCCGGTCTCACCGGGGGCTATTTGTGTTCATTCGCACTGGACGCGTCGGAGAGGGGGCGGGGCTTATCGCCCTGAAAGCCGTTCAACTGTCCGCCATTAACCATGGAAAAATAACCTCTATTTCTGCTTAGTACGTGTTGTGGAAGTCACAGATATCCCGGGAAACTAAACTAAATATGTTAGGAGTGGTTACATTTACAACCGGCCCTTTGAGGGCGACCGTGATGCTGATGTGGCCCCAGAGTGAAAATGAGTTTGACACCCCTGCTATAGAGAATATTAAACATGTTATCATTATTATTGACAGTAAGATGAAACAAGGATGTAACATGACATCTACACTGTAGTCTGTGAAACTCAGCAAGCTGGACACTGGAGTGCTGCCTACCTATTGTCTGAATACAGTGCAGCAGTAACTGTATAGAATTAACAACAGTTTTGATGGACACTACATAAAGTATATTTTTAAGATGCAAATACAGGTCAAATAACACACACCAGGGACTGTGACAGTCGCCTCTGTTGCTGGACGACCCGCTCCTTCTGGCAGCAGACACGTGTTCTGTGTGAAATGGCTGTTGTCTTACTAGAAACTGGTAGAAAACTCCCCGTCAGGGAATCGAATCCTGGTCTTCCGCGTGACAAGCTGAGACTATACTAACGAGGACTGCACTAGTAGCATTTTTGACTCGTGAAAAATAGTGGCGCTATTCCGGCCTTTAAAGGGAATTCTTCGAGCTAGGGAGGGTTTAAGTGGAGTAGACATTTACTGTCACTCAATGACACAGCAGCTGTGACTGAATCCAATCGGAAATCATGTTGTCTTTCATCTGAAATGTTTGCGGTCAAGTGTGAATGGTGCATTGAGCCTGGGCACGTGCGTAAAAGTCATCTTCAGCAGTTTCCGTAGTGTAGTGGTTATCACGTTTGCCTAACACGTGAAAGGTCCCCCGTTCGAAACTGGGCGGAAACAGGATTCGTTGTTCCTGCTTACTCCACACAATAAAACTCTACTTAGTGGAATTGTCAGAAACTGGATAAGAAGTACAACTGCCCCAGTGTTAGCTTTTCCTCCACACAATCAAAGTGTTCTGACGAGCGTTCCCAGCAAACTGGATGAAAACAAGCAGCATTTTCCATTCTGATGGGCAACCTTTCATGCATGCCGAGGTAGGCGATCATATCGTCAATGTGAAGCTGTCTCTGACAGCAGGAACATGCTCGATATGTATCGTCTCTGTGTGAAATGGCTGTTGTCTTACTAGCAACTGGGAGAAAACTCTACTAGTTAGGACAAACACTTAATCCACCTTTGTTACTCCTGTGCTTGAAAACAAAACATCTGACCTGATTCTATTTATTTAATAATGTCTAGATTTCCTTCATTTTTTATGCAGCGTCATTTCTGAGAAAGTACTTTGTGTGAGTTCAGAGGAGTGTTTTTGACTTTGCATCATGGGGTCACTTACCTGTGGTGTGCACTGTAAATCAGATCCTCTTGTAAAGAGGAGGGGAATTGTGTCTTTCCTCTCAGTTAGCAAAGGCCAGATCAGTATGGAGGACAGAAAATGACTGAAGTATAAATACATGCATTAAGAAATGTATGAACAAATACAGGAATAAATAAATAAATGCTTAAATAAATGTTGAAGTTCGCTAGCCCGCTCAGCTACCCCTTAGCAGAAGCCGAAGTCATTGGCATTTGTTTTAACGCTGGTTTATTCATGGCATTGTTTGTTTTTACAAGCCATTTCAAATCAAATACGATCATTAGCGAACAATTTAGAGAACCATGTACTCAACGACTATCTTCAGATTGGGCTGGATAGATTGATAGATGACTTGGCTCAGCTCAATGCCAATATGGATGTGTAAGTTGACCAAACAGTGTTTGAATTGTGTCTGTCCTCTCAGTTAGCAAAGGCCAGATCAGTGTCTCTTTTAACCCCTTCGTAACTGTTTAACTTCTTGAGGTTCTTCCAAGGACCTGCAAAACATTTGCATCAAGCAGCCTTACTCATCTTTAACTGATATTAATTAATGAACTCATCAACATCTGTCACAAAAAAGACAAAATGTGAAAGACAAAACACTTATTTCCGCATTTATGTATTCTGTTTTATTAATTTCTATATTTATACATTTATTTAGACATTCCTGTATTTATTTATACATTTATTAATGCATCCTGCATTTATACATTTATTATTGCATTTATTTATACTTAAAAACAATTTTGTCCTCCACACATCACATGTCAGCTCTTCTGTCTAATCGAAGCCATATATACTTGTTTTCACGCTATAAGAAACAGGTACATTCCATGGCCGAATGGTTAGCGTGATTTCACACACACACATGTGCAGATCGAGACGCAGGGGTTGGAGGCTCAACTCCCAAGAGAACCCTTAATTGTTAAAGTCTCACCAGCTTCTGAGAAAGGAAGTACATACAAAAGATTGTCGTTTTATGAATTAATAAAAGCGACAACTCGGGTCCTGTCCTGGCTTCAATTCATACAATACACCCACATTTTTGGAGCCACAAAACTCTGACCTGAAATCGGCAAATTGATGCATTTTTTGCAACCACTTGTTAAAATTCCTCTGTCTAACAAAAGAGTTGAATGAAAAACAATAGAGTCAAACCTCATGACATGATCACATGTTTCCTCTTGACAGGGAGCAGATAGGGGAGGGGCTCTGAAGGCTGTATACAGCCGCCCCCGTGTGGCCTGTGCGCCGTCACTCTTCCTTTGATTCCCTTTACATCCGATTGTGTTCTGCCCATACATGTAGCTGTATTATATCTGCCGTGCACCAGTGCACCGTCAGGCTTCATTATATTTATTTCCGTCCACACAGGAAACCCTTTTACATCCGCTGTGCGGCCCATGCAATGCCGCGCGCCGTGCATACTGTGCACAATTCAGTCTGGAGTTTATTTTGGTCTGCCCACACAGGTAAGTGTCAGGTAGGATGCAAACAGGGAGAGTGCAGAGCCTGAGACGCCCATCCCCTCGAGGTTGGAGAGGAGGATCTGGTGGTTCACTGTGTCAAATGCTGCAGACAGGTCCAGGAGAATCAGGACAGAGGAGAGAGGGGCTCTGTCAACGCAAGGAGGGCTGTCTCTGTCGAGTGACCCACCTTGAACCCAGACTGGTGGGGGTCCAAGAGGCTGTTCTGGTGGAGATAGGAAGACAGTTGGTTAAAGACAGCACATTCCTGTGGTTTGGATAGAAAGGCTAGAAGAGAAACCGGTCTGACGTTCTTGACATGTGATGCTTCAGAGCTGTAGTGCTTTAAAAAAACACGCCGTCTGGCCCGTGCACCATCAGTCTTCATTTTATATCAGATTGTGTTCTGTCGAAAAATTCCTCTGTCCAACTAAAACGTTGCATGAAAAACTACAGAGTCAAACCTCATTACATGATCACATGTTTCTTACAGTTTCATTGAAAATATATATATGCAAATATTTTTGAAGCACTGACTTGTAATGCAATTCTATATATTATACCACCATATCATTGTCATTTATTGAATCATTTATTGTATTTTATTTAACAGATGGCATTTCTCTCTCAATCGTGACCAAACGGTCAGCTGGAACATGCATCAAACTAATACATCTTTGTCAAAAATATGTAGAGCGATTCAAAAAATATGAATAAATCACCACACTTGTTGCTTCAATCAGTTTTCTGACACAATTAACATTCAAATAATAAAGTTACTATAATGCATGCTCAGCTGGAACTATTCACCTTACTATGAACACCTAAGGGGGAAAGTGCATACGCTACAGCTAAGGGAACGGGCAGGTGTGATACCTGGTGTGTACAGACACTCCGATGTGACTGCCTAATATGTTTGAAAGCTAAGAAAACACGCTGAAAGGCTCTCCCGTTTCCTCACTATAATGTCACATTAAATCCTATATCAACGAAAACACACAGTTTGTTGCATATAGCACCATATATTAATGCAAATCAAATTCATTCACGTCCGACCCGATATATATCTATATATATCTATGTCTATATATATATAGATATATATAGATATATATATATAGATATATATATAGATATATATATATATAGATATATATAGATATTTATAGATATATATATATATAGATATATATAGATATAGAGATATATAGATTATATAGATATATATATGTAGATATATATATCTATATATATATATATATATATAGATATATCTATATATATATCTATATCTACATATATATATATCTATATATATATATATATATCTATGTATTGTTAAGTGAATCTGGGGGGTGACCCCTCACGATTTTTAATTCGATAATAAAAAAAATTGAAAAATTAATTAATTAATTTAATTATTTTATTTTTTATTTCTATAAGTATCCGTGTGGTTTGTGCATGTAAAGAATGCAATCAGTAATGTACCGAGCTGGATCAAACACAACTTACCTCAGGGGCTGAAGGGGATCTGCTGAGGCGTAACCCCTCTCTGGGCTGGCTTCTCAAGAAAATATGAAGAAAAGGATTTGGTCGAAGAAACTAATTCGTTATTTATTTATTTGCATTTAAATCAAAGTATAGTCTCTTGGTCCAAAATACAGAGAAAAAATCGTTAATCAAAATCACTTAAGTATTCAAAAACCCCTTCAGAGTAGTTTACAGACAAATGATCTTTAAAAGCCCTGACTCAGTCAGCAGACTGGCTGGCTGTGTAGTCTACGGAGGAAAAAGTTAATGATTCACCCAGCGCAGGAATAGACCGAGTGAGCTTTCTCTCCTGACTCAACTTCAAAAAATCTTCTAAGTATTCTTAAAAACTCTGACTCTCAGAGTCCGGAGATCTGCAAAAAGTTAAAGTTCTCCTCCGTGCAGGCAGAAGCCCGCACGGAGAAGCCTGCACCGCTCACACGACTCCGCACAGCTCCTCCCAACTCCGAACTCCTCTGCTGTTTCAAAACTGCCCCTATTTATACTCGTCCGGGGCTCAGATCTCTGACTTCAAACGGATTCCTACACATCACATCAAACATATCTTCAAACAGAATTTCAAACATCACTTGATTGATTACACCAAAAAAACCCTTACTCCAGCGTAATCTCAGAAAGCCGGGTATTCTTTTGTTTTTATATGAACCCGTCAGCATTTTCCGTGACTTCACTGTCAAGGGTAAGTTTATTTATATGTACCCCGGGGCCTAACTAATGACCTTAACGCCCTACCATCTTCCTAGAACTGCTGACTCGGTCTTGTGACTTTGTCTGGAAGTTCCCTTACTATTCTCTAGAATAATGATTAACTATTTTAATGGCCAAAACGTGTTCGGGTGCCTCTGCCCCCGGCATCCCGGATGAATCGTAAGTGCAATCTGCCCCCTTCATCTCCCGGGCAATTCTAAGCCTCCATCTTTGTGTGAACTTGCTGGCTCAACTCTTGCACTTCTCATGAACCGAGAAGCATGCCTGGGGGTGTGTGTGGGTGTGTGTATAGGTGAATGCGTGTGCGCCCACCCGTACACATCAGTGCAGCAGGGGGTTTTGGACAACAGAAGCCTGTCTGTCTAACTGGTGCAATCTTATAAGAGCCTCCGAGTCATATGCCTGATTTAAACAAGGCTTTGCCGGTAGAGACATCACGATTTCGCAAAACCTCCACCGTGTTCAACAGTACCTACCTACCTACCTACCTACCTACCTACCTACCTACCTACCTACCTACATACATACATACATACATACATACATACATACATACACATATATATATATACATATATATATAGAGAAATACGGACGATTGCAACTGATGTATTGAGGACTTCGTCTCTGTTCACGGAAAGAAGACCGCTGTTCGTGGACAATAAGATTTAAAGACGGAGGTTTCCTCTCCCCACTGCTCGATTCTTAACAACTGGACAACGGAGAAGACGCAGCAGCCCTAGAAAGACTTTGTACTGAGTTTTGAGGACTGTTGAACGGACTTCGCTGCGAGAGCAGGAGGACCGAGGGTCTGGCCAGACCTTCGCTCCTAACAACTCCAATATAACCTTTTCATCGCACCATTGGACATCCAGCTCCAACCGAGCCGTCTCGGCATCTAAAACTAATGAGTGTAATCGAAGAAGAAAATTCAAGTAACGAATCAAGTGTAGTAACTTTTTATGTGAGCTGTAGCTTAACCCTTGCAAAACTAACTAAATATAACCTGCAATAAATATCTAATCTGCATTTAAAGTAAATTTCTCAAGTGCATTCATTTGCTCAGGTAGTAAAAAGTTCCTCGTGGCAGTAAAAAGTTAAAGCCATTGTATGTCTAACAACTGAGTTCTGAAAGGTTATCCTAGAGACCGAATCCACTTAACAACCCCTTACGGTTTTAGAAAGAAGTAATCCTAGCCGTTAAAACCTAACCTGGCATTTATCAAGAGCACGGATCCATAAGAGGGAAGCTGCCATAACCAACGCGACTGGTGGGAGCGCCCGGGGCCAGGACTGGTCTCTCGGCCGAGCGCGCTCAGACCGGAGGAAGCAGGGTAGACGTCGGGAGTAATGGCAGTTAGCGGAGCCAGGCGAGTTCCCTCGCAAGAACACCAGCTCGACAATCTTTTAATAGAGCGCTGAGCAATGTTCCCTCTAAGCTGCGCGCTTGAGCAATCGCGCACTGCTCGCACATTCTCAGCGCACAAGAAAATCTATGCAGCGCATAAAATAAAATTCAACATAAACGTATTAATTAATATCTAATATTAGTCCTAATCTTATCTAATCAATTAAACCAATAATAATAATAATAATAATAATAATTTTGTTTTCTGTACTATTTTGCAACGTAACTCAGTGAGTGACAGGTGTCCAGCCAATGATACGATTCGGTTCACTTACGCTACGCAGCCAATCATAGCATTGACACTATTGCCCTGCCCATTCGCGCTGCAGGTTAGCTAGCTATCAACAGTGCGGCGGAGTTACGAGACGCAAATGCTAACCCCTTATCATGGCGAAACGAACGGGCAGCGACACATCCACTCACCAAGCCATTGGAAAAAAGAAATGTGGTTCTTTTAAGATGGAATGGCTGTCGGAGTATGTTCAAATAGAAGAACAAGCGGTGAAACTGGGTGAGATTTTTTCTTTTTCGAGTGAGAAGGGTCTACTCTGCAAAACATGCAGCGAAGCAGACGAAGCCATCAACCTGGACAAAGTGTACAACCATTGGAGAAGTGAGAAGGACAGACGTGAAAAATTAGGTAAAATTTAAGTCAGATTTGTGCATATTCTAGTGACATTTATTAAGATTTTTTACTTATGGATATTAATCATTAAATTATGTTACTACTAGATAATTTATGGGTAGTAGAAATGATAATAAAAAACTGAGTAATTACATATTTTACAGACAGAGTTACAGGAATTTACACTGTATCACAAGCTACAGCACACGTCATTGTGCAAAATGTGAATGTTTTAATGTGAACAAAATGTTATGTCTGAAAGGTGTATATGTATCATTTCTTCCAGAACAGGACCTCACACAGGCCAAAGCAGGACTCTTCCCATGGCCAAGCAGGACTCTCACATAAAACATACTACACATCTCATGAACAACAAGATTTTTGTCTTTTTCCTTTAAAGTTTGTCAAATCACTTATATTAAAAGTAAACTAGTGAAAATTGCTGCTGTAATTTGATTCTTTTAATAAGCCATGTAACTTGCTATGATCCAAGGTTTTGAACAGGTGTGATACTGGTGTGTGGCCACAGCGTGCACATCTGATGTTGCTCACAGTGGTCCTCAGTGTGCTCAGGGAGCTTGTGTGTATGCCCAGACACATGAAAAATTAGAGGGAACATTGGACATAGGCATAGCAGCTTTTGACCTATTAATCAGGGAAAATACCTGCTCGAAATCGGACCCAGACCCACCTTTACAATTGGTCTCGGATTGGTTGTTTGGTCCGCCGTGGTTTGATTGATGGCTTTCACACCAGCCAAAACCATCGAACCAGGCAAACAGACCTGAGTTCCTGAGTTTAATCGAACCAAACAGGTTGGGTGTGAAAGCACCCTTATTCCCTGACCCAGACTAGTATGTGCATCGAGTGTGTGTACACCAGACGGGCGGTCGCCTCCTCCAGCAGACAGTCTGAGCAGCCTCATGACAGGCAAGGTATTCCAGACATCCCTCTCCTCAGCAAATGTCTCCTGCTATTCCTGGGGAACCGCAATGCATTCCCAGGCCAGACGAGAAATATAGTCCCTCATGCGTGTTCGAGTCTACCCCTTACCAGTTGGACTTGCCCGGAAAAGTTCTGGAAAAGCTCCTGGTGCAGCGGAGCGTCTCTTCCATTGATACTCATCCTGGCAGTCGTGCCCAGTTCTTGCTTGTAGGTTTGTTCTTAATCACATGCTGGCTGAAGAAAAGTGGGATCCAATAGTCTGGCCTCATCTTTATCTTTACCCAAGGTGTCAAGAAGAGTTGAGCCCGCAGAGCTGCCTCGAAAACATGCATACACGATCAAGGGAAGGTCAGGATATAAAAAGCATATAATCATAAATCAATAGTTAAAGTGTAATCGAAAGATAAAGTGTATGATCGTTACATAACAAATATTTAATACATAGAGTGATTTAACAAATGTAAACCTGATAATAATATGTGTATCTGAGTATAGTGCAGTCTGAGTGTAGAAAGTACGGAGAAAGAGGAAGTAAGCAGGGTGTTGGCTTCAAGGGATGGGGAAATAATGATGGTTGAGAAGAAAAGACACAAAGCACAATAATGATGAAGGATGAGATCAATAATCATTTTATAAGCAAATGTGTACTAACCAAACCGATTTAACAAATGTAAAAACTGATTAACAAATGTTCTGTGTGACCGGAGCTGCGATGTAAGAAAAGTGCTTGTCAGGATGACTTGCAGAAATTAGGAGAAGACTGTTGCAAGAGATGAGTCAGAGGCAGGAAGCCTGGACTTATATGGACATGTTCGAACCCAACATCCTTTCCAGAGGGTGGGGGGGATGAGAGCATGTATTGAGCAGGAGGGGGGCTAACAGCCCAAATGATGAATAAAAGAAGTGGTTTGCTTGCTGCAAGCTGGGATTTCAACACGCGTGCTGTCCAAATGCACCAGATGAGAAGATACGGACGATTGCAACTGATGTATTGAGGACTTCGTCTCTGTTCACGGAAAGAACACCTCTGTTCGTGGACAAGAAGATTTAAAGACGGAGGTTTTCCTCTCCCCACTGCTCGACTCTTAACATCTGGACAACAGAGAAGATGCAGCAGCCCGAGAAAGACTTTGTACTGAGTTTTGTGGACTGTTGGACGAACTCCGTTGCAGAGCAGGAGGAGACCGAGGGTCTGGCCGGACCTTCGCTCCTAACAACTCCAAAAGAACCTTTTCATCGCACCATTGAACATCCAGCTCCAACCGAGCCGTCTCGGCATCTAAAACTAATGAGTAAAATCGAAGAAGAAATTTAAAGTAACGAATCAAGTGTAGTAACATTTTATGTGAGCTGTAGCTTTAACCCTTGCAAACTAACTAAATATAACCTGCAATAAATATCTAATCTGCATTTAAAGTAAATTTCTCAAGTGCATTCATTTGCTCAAGTAGTAAAAAGTTCCTCGTGGCAGTAAAAAGTTAAAGCCATTGTATGTCTAACAACTGAGTTCTGAAAGGTTATCCTAGAGACTGAATCCACTTAACAATCCCTTACGGTTTTAGCAAGAAGTAATCCTAGCCGTTAAAACCTAACCTGGCATTTACCAAGAGCGCGGATCCATAAGAGGGAAGCTGCCATAACCGACGCGACTGGTGGGAGCGCCCGGGGCCAGGACTGGTCTCTCGGCCGAGCGCGCTCTGACCGGAGGAAGCAGGGTAGACGTCGGGAGTAACGGCAGTTAGCGGAGCCAGGCGAGTTCCCTCGCCAGAACACCAGCTCGAGAATCTTTTAATAGAGAGCTGAGTCAGTAATTAGCCCCGTATCGGGCCAGAAGTACCCAGGATCTAACATGTGGCGCCCATAACGTGGGGCTCGACGGAAAAGGAGTACGTTGAGTCCAAAAGAAGAACCCCGGCAGCCAAGAGAGGCTGTCGTTCGTGTACGAAAAGACCTGAGGTGAGGCGTTGGGTAGAAAGTAAAGCTGCCCAAGCCACGAAGAAGTCCGATGGCGAGACATCCACGCATCGAAGCTGTGTGTGGTATTTACAAGCCAGCACAGGAGAAGCCGCAGGCGACGGGGAGCATCGACCAGACTCGCCCGACCTGTAGAGGGGCCAGAGCCTGATCCCATCCCTTCCTCAACGCGCGACGAGAGGCTTTGGGAGGAAGGCGACTCGAGACAACAAAGACAAAGACAAAGTCCAAGATGCAAGTGCAGCAGAACGGACCAGATGTTCCAGGGACCGGCCGGCAGACGGAGGCGACCCAGCGGGACGAGCCGGCGGCCCAGATGAAGGAATCGCCACCGGACGGCAGAGAGGACCCGATGGCGACGAAGGCAGCCCGCAGACGACGACGACTCAGCAGGACGTGCCAGCGACATCGACCCAGGACCCGGCAGCAGACGGCAGCGCGGACCAGGAGGAGGACGGCGCTGGAGCTCGAAGTGGTGCACCAGAGGGCCCACACGCGAGAAGAAATTCACCGGCAAGGAAACGAAGAAGTGGATCGTTTCGTCCAGATGACACAAATTGTCTTTGTTGGGATCGAGAAGTGGGAAGAATTGCCCAAAGGAAGGGTAGTCCCAGAAGAGAGCGTGGAGGAGGTGGTGCAGGCAGTGCATGGCGCACTAGGATATGCAGGCACCGTTCCAACGCAAAGGGAACTGGAAAAGCAGCGACTCTGGATTCCTGAAAAAGAAGTCCGCAGAATCCTAAAAAAACTGTGAGTTGTGTGGTCGATACAACGCAGGAAGGAGAGGACAAAGGGAGGGGAGGACTCACCATTAAGAAAAGAGGAATCCAAGGAGTGGGGCAGCTGAAGCCGGTTCCGCATTAGGAGAAAACCAGGAACTCAAGAATGGCCACCAACATACAAGATTTACCACCCTACGTCAGAGTGGCCAATGTCAAAGGGGTGGTTAACATGAGAAGGAGTACTACGGGGCTCTGGGCAGGAAGAGCCCTGAGGAAGTTGGGTTGTGCAAGAAGTGATTTCTCTCCGGAGAAAAAAGAAGTGTTGCAATGGAGAGAAATTAAGAATGACTGTGTGGTCTGCCTGCTGCCGACCACCCTAGCCGTTGCATGGCAGGGACCCGGAGACCAGAAACCACTCCGGGTCACAGGAAAAAGAAAAGAGTTTAACCGCATGCGCCATAAACCGGTGAAGGTTATGGATGCATGCATATGCGGTACATGCCGTGTGGAGAAGTTAACAAGGTTAACCTTCATCACCTAGTGGTGATCGACAGCTGGGAGCAGGCATCAGGACCGTCTTCACCAGAGGACGACGTGCTCGTCATCACTGCCCTGGCCGACGAAAACTTCCTGTGAGATTCCTACTAGCTAAGGCGAGGCAGCCTGTGACCTCAAGAAGGGGATGTCAAGAAGAGTTGAGCCCGCAGAGCTGCCTCGAAAACATGCATACACGATCAAGGGAAGGTCAGGATATAAAAAGCATATAATCATAAATCAATAGTTAAAGTGTAATCGAAAGATAAAGTGTATGATCGTTACATAACAAATATTTAATACATAGAGTGATTTAACAAATGTAAACCTGATAATAATATGTGTATCTGAGTATAGTGCAGTCTGAGTGTAGAAAGTACGGAGAAAGAGGAAGTAAGCAGGGTGTTGGCTTCAAGGGATGGGGAAATAATGATGGTTGAGAAGAAAAGACACAAAGCACAATAATGATGAAGGATGAGATCAATAATCATTTTATAAGCAAATGTGTACTAACCAAACCGATTTAACAAATGTAAAAACTGATTAACAAATGTTCTGTGTGACCGGAGCTGCGATGTAAGAAAAGTGCTTGTCAGGATGACTTGCAGAAATTAGGAGAAGACTGTTGCAAGAGATGAGTCAGAGGCAGGAAGCCTGGACTTATATGGACATGTTCGAACCCAACATCCTTTCCAGAGGGTGGGGGGGATGAGAGCATGTATTGAGCAGGAGGGGGGCTAACAGCCCAAATGATGAATAAAAGAAGTGGTTTGCTTGCTGCAAGCTGGGATTTCAACACGCGTGCTGTCCAAATGCACCAGATGAGAAGATACGGACGATTGCAACTGATGTATTGAGGACTTCGTCTCTGTTCACGGAAAGAACACCTCTGTTCGTGGACAAGAAGATTTAAAGACGGAGGTTTTCCTCTCCCCACTGCTCGACTCTTAACATCTGGACAACAGAGAAGATGCAGCAGCCCGAGAAAGACTTTGTACTGAGTTTTGTGGACTGTTGGACGAACTCCGTTGCAGAGCAGGAGGAGACCGAGGGTCTGGCCGGACCTTCGCTCCTAACAACTCCAAAAGAACCTTTTCATCGCACCATTGAACATCCAGCTCCAACCGAGCCGTCTCGGCATCTAAAACTAATGAGTAAAATCGAAGAAGAAATTTAAAGTAACGAATCAAGTGTAGTAACATTTTATGTGAGCTGTAGCTTTAACCCTTGCAAACTAACTAAATATAACCTGCAATAAATATCTAATCTGCATTTAAAGTAAATTTCTCAAGTGCATTCATTTGCTCAAGTAGTAAAAAGTTCCTCGTGGCAGTAAAAAGTTAAAGCCATTGTATGTCTAACAACTGAGTTCTGAAAGGTTATCCTAGAGACTGAATCCACTTAACAATCCCTTACGGTTTTAGCAAGAAGTAATCCTAGCCGTTAAAACCTAACCTGGCATTTACCAAGAGCGCGGATCCATAAGAGGGAAGCTGCCATAACCGACGCGACTGGTGGGAGCGCCCGGGGCCAGGACTGGTCTCTCGGCCGAGCGCGCTCTGACCGGAGGAAGCAGGGTAGACGTCGGGAGTAACGGCAGTTAGCGGAGCCAGGCGAGTTCCCTCGCCAGAACACCAGCTCGAGAATCTTTTAATAGAGAGCTGAGTCAGTAATTAGCCCCGTATCGGGCCAGAAGTACCCAGGATCTAACAAAGGTGAGACCAAGATGAAGCCCACACAACAGGTGGGCAAGGATTACAGTTCTTTCAATGCTGCGGATGGGATAAACCCAATAGCTCTTCAAGTGCGGAGCCGATACGAAATCGAACAATTGCTTTGCACGAGGGGGTCATCACTTTGACGAACATCTAACATCAGTCATACACTGTCAATAACCCTCTAACACCAAATATATCCACTGCTGCCATTATAGATTATAATTTTACAGTAAACAATGCACAATTTTCTTTTTTTATATGTACATATCTTTCACTGTCGATATATAAATCCTTCACTGTGTGTGCAATATAAGACATCTTTACATAATAATGTACATAATGAAGTTTACGTATATACACTCAGTATTTATTTCTTTGTACTATTTGTTTTGTTAAACACCTGACTTGTAGACATTTTATTTCTTGTTTTATTGTGGGTCATTTTTGCTTTATATATTCATAATAATACTTATATTTTCCTCTACTTTAGAATAACACAGTCCTGATTATTTTCTATCTGTCCAGCTTTGTTAATGTCCCTAGCTCTTGTTTTATTTCTGTATAAGTACATTGTGAGAGATGCAAATTCTTTGTATATGTGCTTTGTACATCTGACAGATGAGTAAGAAATCCCCTGGCTGTCAGGTTGAAACTCACTAAACACAGTAATACTTCCCTCACCATGCACCTCTCTCTCCCTCACCATACACCTCTCTCTCCCTCACCATACACTTCTCTCTCCCTCACCATACACCTCTCTCTCCCTCACCATGCACCTCTCTCTCCCTCACCATACACCTCTCTCTCCCTCACCATACACCTCTCTCTCCCTCACCATACACTTCTCTCTCCCTCACCATGCACCTCTCTCTCCCTCACCATGCACCTCTCTCTCCCTCACCATGCACCTCTCTCTCCCTCACCATGCACCTCTCTCTCCCTCACCATACACTTCTCTCTCCCTCACCATACACTTCTCTCTCCCTCACCATACACCTCTCTCTCCCTCACCATGCACCTCTCTCTCCCTCACCATGCACCTCTCTCTCCCTCACCATACACCTCTCTCTCCCTCACCATACACTTCTCTCTCCCTCACCATACACCTCTCTCTCCCTCACCATACACCTCTCTCTCCCTCACCATACACCTCTCTCTCCCTCACCATACACTTCTCTCTCCCTCACCTCTCTCTCCCTCACCATACACCTCTCTCTCCCTCACCATGCACCTCTCTCCCTCACCATGCACCTCTCTCTCCCTCACCATACACCTCTCTCTCCCTCACCATGCACCTCTCTCTCCCTCACCATGCACTTCTCTCTCCCTCACCATACACTTCTCTCTCCCTCACCATACACCTTCTCTCTCCCTCACCATACACTTCTCTCTCCCTCACCATACACTTCTCTCTCCCTCACCATACACTTCTCTCTCCCTCACCATACACTTCTCTCTCCCTCACCATACACTTCTCTCTCCCTCACCATACACCTCTCTCTCCCTCACCATACACTTCTCTCTCCCTCACCATACACCTCTCTCTCCCTCACCATGCACCTCTCTCTCCCTCACCATGCACCTCTCTCTCCCTCACCATGCACCTCTCTCTCCCTCACCATACACCTCTCTCTCCCTCACCATACACTTCTCTCTCCCTCACCATACACTTCTCTCTCCCTCACCATACACCTCTCTCTCCCTCACCATGCACCTCTCTCTCCCTCACCATGCACCTCTCTCTCCCTCACCATGCACCTCTCTCTCCCTCACCATGCACCTCTCTCTCCTCACCATGCACTTCTCTCTCCCTCACCATGCACCTCTCTCTCCCTCACCATGCACCTCTCTCTCCCTCACCATGCACCTCTCTCTCCCTCACCATGCACTTCCCTCTCCCTCACCATGCACCTCTCTCTCCCTCACCATGCACCTCTCTCTCCCTCACCATGCACCTCTCTCTCCTCACCATGCACTTCTCACTCCTCACCAGCACCTCTCTCTCCCTCACCATGCACCTCTCTCTCCCTCACCATGCACCTCTCTCTCCCTCACCATGCACCTCTCTCCTCCCTCACCATGCACCTCTCTCTCCCTCACCATACACCTCTCTCTCCCTCACCATGCACCTCTCTCTCCCTCACCATGCACCTCTCTCTCCCTCACCATACACCTCTCTCTCCCTCACCATACACCTCTCTCTCCCTCACCATGCACCTCTCTCTCCCTCACCATGCACCTCTCTCTCCCTCACCATGCACCTCTCTCTCCCTCACCATGCACCTCTCTCTCCCTCACCATGCACTCTCTCTCTCCCTCACCATGCACCTCTCTCTCCCTCACCATGCACTTCTCTCCCTCACCATGCACCTCTCTCTCCCTCACCATGCACTCTCTCTCTCCCTCACCATGCACCTCTCTCTCCTCCTCACCATACACCTCTCTCTCCTCACCATGCACCTCTCTCTCCCTCACCATGCACCTCTCTCTCCCTCACCATGCACCTCTCTCTCCCTCACCATGCACCTCTCTCTCCCTCACCATACACCTCTCTCTCCCTCACCATGCACCTCTCTCTCCCTCACCATGCACCTCTCTCTCCCTCACCATGCACCTCTCTCTCCCTCACCATGCACCTCTCTCTCCCTCACCATGCACCTCTCTCTCCCTCACCATGCACCTCTCTCTCCCTCACCATGCACCTCTCTCTCCCTCACCATGCACCTCTCTCTCTCCTCACCATGCACCTCTCTCTCCCTCACCATGCACCTCTCTCCCTCACCATGCACTCTCTCTCCCTCACCATGCACCTCTCTCTCCCTCACCATGCACCTCTCTCTCCCTCACCATGCACCTCTCTCTCCCTCACCATGCACCTCTCTCTCCCTCACCATGCACCTCTCTCTCCCTCACCATGCACCTCTCTCTCCCTCACCATGCACCTCTCTCTCCCTCACCATGCACCTCTCTCTCTCCCTCACCATAGCACCTCTCTCTCCCTCACCATGCACCTCTCTCTCCCTCACCATGCACCTCTCTCTCCCTCACCATGCACCTCTCTCTCCCTCACCATGCACCTCTCTCTCCCTCACCATGCACCTCTCTCTCCCTCACCATGCACCTCTCTCTCCCTCACCATGCACCTCTCTCTCCTCACCATACACTTCTCTCTCCCTCACCATGCACCTCTCTCTCCCTCACCATGCACCTCTCTCTCCCTCACCATACACCTCTCTCTCCCTCACCATGCACCTCTCTCTCCCTCACCATGCACCTCTCTCTCCCTCACCATGCACCTCTCTCTCCCTCACCATGCACCTCTCTCTCCCTCACCATGCACCTCTCTCTCCCTCACCATGCACCTCTCTCTCCCTCACCATGCACCTCTCTCTCCCTCACCATGCACCTCTCTCTCCCTCACCATGCACCTCTCTCTCCCTCACCATGCACCTCTCTCTCCCTCACCATGCACCTCTCTCTCCCTCACCATGCACCTCTCTCTCTCCCTCACCATGACACCTCTCTCTCCTCTCACCATGCACCTCTCTCTCCCTCACCATGCACCTCTCTCTCCCTCACCATGCACCTCTCTCTCCCTCACCATGCACCTCTCTCTCCCTCACCATGCACCTCTCTCTCCCTCACCATGCACCTCTCTCTCCTCCCTCACCATGCACCTCTCTCTCCCTCACCATGCACCTCTCTCTCCCTCACCATGCACCTCTCTCTCCCTCACCATGCACCTCTCTCTCCCTCACCATGCACCTCTCTCTCCCTCACCATGCACCTCTCTCTCCCTCACCATGCACCTCTCTCTCCCTCACCATGCACCTCTCTCTCCCTCACCATACACCTCTCTCTCCCTCACCATACACCTCTCTCTCCCTCACCATGCACCTCTCTCTCCCTCACCATGCACCTCTCTCTCCCTCACCATGCACCTCTCTCTCCCTCACCATGCACCTCTCTCTCCCTCACCATACACCTCTCTCTCCCTCACCATGCACCTCTCTCTCCCTCACCATGCACCTCTCTCTCCCTCACCATGCACCTCTCTCTCCCTCACCATGCACCTCTCTCTCCCTCACCATACACCTCTCTCTCCCTCACCATAGCACCTCTCTCTCCCTCACCATGCACCTCTCTCTCCCTCACCATGCACCTCTCTCTCCCTCACCATGCACCTCTCTCTCCCTCACCATGCACCTCTCTCTCCCTCACCATACACCTCTCTCTCCCTCACCATGCACCTCTCTCTCCCTCACCATGCACCTCTCTCTCCTCACCATGCACCTCTCTCTCCCTCACCATGCACCTCTCTCTCCCTCACCATGCACCTCTCTCTCCCTCACCATGCACCTCTCTCTCCCTCACCATGCACCTCTCTCTCCCTCACCATACACCTCTCTCTCCCTCACCATGCACCTCTCTCTCCCTCACCATGCACCTCTCTCTCTCACCATACACCTCTCTCCCTCACCATGCACCTCTCTCTCCCTCACCATGCACCTCTCTCTCCCTCACCATACACCTCTCTCTCCCTCACCATGCACCTCTCTCTCCTCACCATGCACCTCTCTCTCCCTCACCATGCACCTCTCTCTCCCTCACCATGCACCTCTCTCTCCCTCACCATACACCTCTCTCTCCCTCACCATACACTCTCTCTCTCCCTCACCATACACCTCTCTCTCCCTCACCATACACCTCTCTCTCCCCTCACCATACACCTCTCTCTCCCTCACCATGCACCTCTCTCTCCCTCACCATACACCTCTCTCTCCCTCACCATGCACCTCTCTCTCCCTCACCATGCACCTCTCTCTCCCTCACCATGCCCTCTCTCTCCTCACCATGCACTCTCTCTCTCCCTCACCATACACCTCTCTCTCCCTCACCATACACCTCTCTCTCCCTCACCATACACCTCTCTCTCCCTCACCATGCACCTCTCTCTCCCTCACCATAGCACCTCTCTCTCCCTCACCATGCACCTCTCTCTCCCTCACCATGCACCTCTCTCTCCCTCACCATGCACTCTCTCTCTCCCTCACCATGCACCTCTCTCTCCCTCACCATGCACCTCTCTCTCCCTCACCATAGCACCTCTCTCTCCCTCACCATACACTTCTCTCTCCCTCACCATGCACCTCTCTCTCCCTCACCATGCACCTCTCTCTCCCTCACCATAGCACCTCTCTCTCCCTCACCATACACTTCTCTCTCCCTCACCATACACCTCTCTCTCCCTCACCATGCACCTCTCTCTCCCTCACCATACACCTCTCTCTCCCTCACCATGACACCTCTCTCTCCCTCACCATGCACCTCTCTCTCCCCTCACCATGCACCTCTCTCTCCCTCACCATAGCACCTCTCTCTCCCTCACCATGCACCTCTCTCTCCCTCACCATGCACCTCTCTCTCCCTCACCATGCACCTCTCTCTCCCTCACCATGCACCTCTCTCTCCCTCACCATGCACCTCTCTCTCCCTCACCATGCACCTCTCTCTCTCCCTCACCATACACTCTCTCTCCCTCACCATACACTCTCTCTCCCTCACCATACACCTCTCTCTCCCTCACCATGCACCTTCTCTCTCCCTCACCATGCACCTCTCTCTCCCTCACCATCACCTCTCTCTCCCTCACCATGCACCTCTCTCTCCCTCACCATGCACCTCTCTCTCCCTCACCATGCACCTCTCTCTCCCTCACCATGCACCTCTCTCTCCCTCACCATGCACCTCTCTCTCCCTCACCATGACACCTCTCTCTCCCTCACCATAGCACCTCTCTCTCCCTCACCATACACCTCTCTCTCCCTCACCATGCACCTCTCTCTCCCTCACCATGCACCTCTCTCTCTCCTCACCATGCACCTCTCTCTCCCTCACCATGCACCTCTCTCTCCCTCACCATGCACCTCTCTCTCCCTCACCATGACACCTCTCTCTCCCTCACCATGCACCTCTCTCTCCCTCACCATGCACCTCTCTCTCCCTCACCATGCACCTCTCTCTCCCTCACCATGCACCTCTCCTCTCCCTCACCATGCACCTCTCTCTCCCTCACCATGCACCTCTCTCTCCCTCACCATGCACCTCTCTCTCCCTCACCATGCACTTCTCTCTCCCTCACCATGCACCTCTCTCTCCCTCACCATGCACCTCTCTCTCCCTCACCATGCACCTCTCTCTCCCTCACCATACACTCTCTCTCTCCCTCACCATGCACCTCTCTCTCCCTCACCATGCACCTCTCTCTCCCTCACCATAGCACCTCTCTCTCCCTCACCATGCACCTCTCTCTCCCTCACCATGCACCTCTCTCTCCCTCACCATAGCACCTCTCTCTCCCTCACCATGCACCTCTCTCTCCCTCACCATGCACCTCTCTCTCCCTCACCATGCACCTCTCTCTCCCTCACCATGCACCTCTCTCTCCCTCACCATGCACCTCTCTCTCCCTCACCATGCACCTCTCTCTCCCTCACCATGCACCTCTCTCTCCCTCACCATCACTCTCTCATGCACCTCTCTCTCCCTCACCATGCACCTCTCTCTCCCTCACCATGCACCTCTCTCTCCCTCACCATGCACCTCTCTCTCCCTCACCATGCACCTCTCTCTCCCTCACCATGCACCTCTCTCTCCCTCACCATGCACTCTCTCTCCTCACCATGCACCTCTCTCTCCCTCACCATACACTCTCTCTCCCTCACCATGCACCTCTCTCTCCCTCACCATGCACACCTCTCTCTCCCTCACCATGCACCTCTCTCTCCCTCACCATGCACCTCTCTCTCCCTCACCATGCACCTCTCTCTCCCCTCACCATGCACCTCTCTCTCCCTCACCATGCACCTCTCTCTCCCTCACCATGCACCTCTCTCTCCCTCACCATGCACCTCTCTCTCCCTCACCATGCACCTCTCTCTCCCTCACCATGCACCTCTCTCTCCCTCACCATGCACCTCTCTCTCCCTCACCATGCACCCTCTCTCTCCCTCACCATGCACCTCTCTCTCCCTCACCATGCACCTCTCTCTCCCTCACCATGCACCTCTCTCTCCCTCACCATGCACCTCTCTCTCCTCACCATGCACCTCTCTCTCCCTCACCATGCACCTCTCTCTCCCTCACCATGACACCTCTCTCTCCCTCACCATGCACCTCTCTCTCCCTCACCATGCACCTCTCTCTCCCTCACCATGCACCTCTCTCTCCCTCACCATACACTTCTCTCTCCCTCACCATGCACCTCTCTCTCCTCACCATGCACCTCTCTCTCCCTCACCATACACCTCTCTCTCCCTCACACATGCACCTCCTCTCTCCCTCACCATGCACCTCTCTCTCCCTCACCATGCACCTCTCTCTCCCTCACCATGCACCTCTCTCTCCCTCACCAATGCACCTCTCTCTCCCTCACCATGCACCTCTCTCTCCCTCACCATGCACCTCTCTCTCCCTCACCATAGCACCTCTCTCTCCCTCACCATGCACCTCTCTCTCCCTCACCATGCACCTCTCTCTCCCTCACCATGCACCTCTCTCTCCCTCACCATGCACTCTTCTCCCTCACCATACACTCTCTCTCCTCACCATCACCTCTCTCCCTCACCATGCACCTCTCTCTCCCTCACCATTGCACCTCTCTCTCCCTCACCATGCACCTCTCTCTCCCTCACCATACACCTCTCTCTCCCTCACCATGCACCTCTCTCTCTCCCTCACCATACACCTCTCTCTCCCTCACCATGCACCTCTCTCTCCCTCACCATGCACCTCTCTCTCCCTCACCATGCACCTCTCTCTCCCTCACCATGCACCTCTCTCTCCCTCACCATGCACCTCTCTCTCCCTCACCATGCACCTCTCTCTCCCTCACCATGCACCTCTCTCTCCCTCACCATACACCTCTCTCTCCCTCACCATGCACCTCTCTCTCCCTCACCATGCACCTCTCTCTCCCTCACCATGCACCTCTCTCTCCCTCACCATGCACCTCTCTCTCCCTCACCATGCACCTCTCTCTCCCTCACATGCACCTCTCTCTCCCTCACCATGCACCTCTCTCTCCCTCACCATGCACTCTCTCTCCCTCACCATGCACCTCTCTCTCCCTCACCATAGCACCTCTCTCTCCCTCACCATACACCTCTCTCTCCCTCACCATACACCTCTCTCTCCCTCACCATGCACCTCTCTCTCCCTCACCATACACCTCTCTCTCCCTCACCATGCACCTCTCTCTCCCTCACCATGCACCTCTCTCTCCCTCACCATGCACCTCTCTCTCCCTCACCATGCACCTCTCTCTCCCTCACCATAGCACCTCTCTCTCCCTCACCATGCACCTCTCTCTCCTCACCATGCCCTCTCTCTCCCTCACCATACACTCTCTCTCCCTCACCATACACCTCTCTCTCCCTCACCATGCAACCTCTCTCTCCCTCACCATGCACCTCTCTCTCCCTCACCATGCACCTCTCTCTCCCTCACCATGCACCTCTCTCTCCCTCACCATGCACCTCTCTCTCCCTCACCATGCACCTCTCTCTCCCTCACCATGCACCTCTCTCTCCCATCACCATGCACCTTCTCTCTCCCTCACCATACACCTCTCTCTCCCTCACCATGCACCTCTCTCTCCCTCACCATACACTTCTCTCCTCACATAGCACCTCTCTCTCCCTCACCATAGCACTTCTCTCTCCCTCACCATGCACCTCTCTCTCCCTCACCATGCACCTCTCTCTCCCTCACCATACACCTCTCTCTCCCTCACCATGCACTCTCTTCTCCCTCACCATACACCTCTCTCTCCCTCACCATACACCTCTCTCTCCCTCACCATGCACCTTCTCTCTCCCTCACCCATGACACCTCTCTCTCCCTTCACCATTGCACCTCTCTCCTCCCTCACCAATACACCCTCTCTCATCCTCACCATGGCACCTCTCTCTCCTCACCATGCACCCTCTCTCTGCCCTCACCATGCACCTCTCTCTCCCTCACCATACACCTCTCTCTCCCTCACCATGACACCTTCTCTCTCCCCTCACCATACACTTCTCACAAAATGGCTCTTCCTGTATTGTTAACAATGTCCAAATAAATCCCAATCGTTCTCAAAAAGCTCCATTTTGTTGTCTGAAATAGCACATTTATTGTTCACATCATTATCC